>NW_027110335.1:876433-885553 GCF_000696795.3 Halyomorpha halys
CTAACCACCCAAACCCACTCGTTTCTAACCTTGCTTCCTCTTCCATTCCTGGCAATCATCCAAGGCACCTGAAAAGAAGATGGCCTCGTGACCTTATATCGTAAACTGTTTTTAGAGTTCTACTACTAGGTAGTTTCTCTACATCCTGTATCATATCATTTTGTCATTATGATCAAATTTACTGGTTGTATTTTTTTTTATACAGTTGTAAATATCAACAAATAAATAAAAAAAAAAACTTTTAGTTTACAAAAAAAAAATTCGGAAATTGAAAATATACATTGCATCGGACATATTTCTGGTGTTAAATGTTCAATGGTAAACCTTTATAGTTGAAGAAGAAAAAAAAAATTAATACTCTTTTAAAATTGAATTTTTGACGTTAGAAGATAAAAATAATCCAAATTTTCCCTCCATATCCTACTGTTCTTGACACTTAGGATGGCAAAATTGGCCGAATCGTTGGGCTTATAAATTGAAGAAAAATCTTTTAAGACTAAAATGGATAAAATTTTATTCATTTAAACAATATTAACCTGTCTCAAGAAAGTGTTAAGATTATAAATGAAATAATTTTTATTCAGTTGATATCTGTTATTAAATTAAATTGATTTACCTTGCGTTTATTAAAACATACTCTGAAAGTTTATTTTAATTAATTTCCTTTTTTTTTTTTTAAGTTTGTTATCTTTGTATGAAATTGAACGCTGATAAGAGGTGGAGGCGGGGTTGGAAGAGAAAAAAATGGGTCTGGTTGGAGCGGTTGGAATCAGGAGAACCCTTTTCATATTCGCCACTCCCCTAGCTACGTGTACAGTATACAATTTTGTTTTCCCCTCACGAAACCTTCCTTTTTGATGGGGTGGCATCTTTCATTCAGATGGTAAAATCATGCTTTCCTCCTTCCATATATTTTACTTGTTTCATCGTAATAGAGCACTTCCAACCGCATAGAACAATTTCAGAACCTTCGTTTTCACCTATATTTCAAATCCTGAGATTTCCTAGTCAGCTCATGGCGAATTCCTTAGTATCAGGTTTTAAAGAATATTTGTTAAATTTTTGGCATAAACTTAATTTACGTTTAAGAAAAAAAAATCCATTTTAGATTATTCAATTTTGAACTTATCTTCCTCGTACATAGCGGGACAATATTGTCTGTAATTGTAAAGAAAACTACCTCTGGAATTTTTTTCATTACTTCTTAATAGATTTTTACAACTATATTTGCATAAAAATAATAATAAAATCTAGTAAATTTGATGTAAGATCAAAATGGAGTGAGTGATACAGGCATGTAGAGAAACTACCCATTTGTAGCACTCTAATAATAATTCTACATTAGAAGTTCTAGAGACCATCTTCTTTATAGGCGCCTCGGAGGATCGTCAGGAAAAGAAGAGGAAGCTAGGTTAGAAACAAGTGGGTATGGTTTGTTAGGGTATAAACTCCCTAACAAACCATACCGAAGGATTGGTATCTGGTTCGAGCTAGATCGGATGGAAGATTTCATTTGCGACAAAGTAAGGAGCATTGAGGATTTTGGATTGTAAGGATTGGATACGAGAGGAATTTGAAGGTTTAGTGGGTCCCCAAAACTCAAATCCATATGTTCAGATAGGCCTTCTTTCTCCTTATTAGTAGCGCCCCATGTGACCAACAGCCAAAACTCACCTCCTTCAGCTCTCTCTGTGGTGAGAAAAAGCAACCTGGGATGAGAGAGCCAGCAACTTGTCTTCTGCCAGAAGCAGTCAATTCTTCTTTGTTCACTCACCAGTAAAATCTACCATGAGTATGTAGATTTACTGGAGTGGTTCCTGGCAGCAGAGGAGAGAGAGGTATAGGAATGTGGAGAGAAAAAATGAAGAATGGAGTAATTCCCAGTTCAATATAGTTAACCTTAACCTCATTATATCTACATTTTTACATAGCCCAGTCATTCAAAATTAATTAACCCTTTTAACCATAAATAATTTATTTCGGCCACCTCCTTCAACTCCTGTAACTTAGATAATAGAATTTTATTTTCATTTAATCATGTTTTATTTTTCAATTATGCAGTCCACTAAAACCCAACCATCCAACCAAAACTGAATGTGTGCCGGGCATTCTGTTGACGTTATACTTCATACAATATATGTCGCATGGATGACCAGAAATCAACAACATGTTTTGATTAAAACTAACATTATTATTTATTAATTACATCCAATAACAATATCCTTTTTCTATTTTAAAACTATCAGTACTGAGAACCCATTTCTATGTTAATTAGTTTCGAAGAAAAAAATTGTGTTTCAATGACTACTGTTATAGTACATTACATACCTACCATACATTTCGATGGCTTATTTCAAATCAGTGCAGGTTATTTGAAAATTAACTCTAAGTATATTTTATTTTTAAATATTTGATCAGATCCCTAAGGCCAATCAAGTGATCAATCAACGAAAAATGCCAACTCCATGGGGTGATTTGATCAAACCATCAATTGTCTAAATGAAAAGATGAAACAATAATGTTTAGATCTTAAAAGTGTTTATTTAGAAAACCATGCATTACTAATTGATCGTATATTTCACAGTAGTAATAAGTACATGAAAACTAACTTAATAAATAATAATAAAAATATAACTAACATTTCTCTCTTTATGAAGATTAATTGAAAAGTTAATTAACTGATTTTCCTAAAAGAGAGAACCATTGATTTTGTTTTTCGTGAAATTAGTTTCCATGTTCTTAGCACTACTGAGAAACATGAAATCAATTAATAATGTATTGTTTATAAATAAATAATTTTAAGATCTAAACATTATTCTTTCACCTTTTCTCTAAGAAAATTTATGAACTTAGTCAAATTACCCCAGTTTTTATTTTAAGATTTTCTCTGAATTGATCGTCTACTTTAAGGATTTGATCAAAAATTTAAAACACACACATATACTTTAAGAGCACTGCTGGTAAAAGGTTTGTTAACAACCACATTTTCAAAGAAAACTCGATAGTTTTTGAAATGCAATAAAAGAAACTAAAATTGCTTTTCAAACAAGATTTTATCACAAAAAATTCCATAATATAAACAAATTGACGAGGAAAATAGGAGGAAAAATAATAATCTTTAACAACTTCAAGAATTTACAGACTCAAAAGGTCAAGTGGAGTCTTACAGTCCCCTCTCTCTCCTTTTTTTTAAAAAAAATATTTATTTACTTAAATTTAACACTAATTGATTAATTATTTTTTTGTTATTACTTTATTCTTTTTAATGTTTTTTAGTATTGCATTCTCTTTTGGGCCGGTTACACCATCACAGTTTAAACTACGATCTCTTTAATCTTCATTAAAATTAATTATTATCCGTTGCACAAGAAAAGTTAACTTTCAAATCTAGTGGTAAACATTACCGGCCAATGATTTGCCGGTAAAATTGAAATTTAGAACAAACCTACGTCCAAGTAGGTAACCATAAAACGAATCCTCCTTCGTTCCAGTTAGGTCTGTTATCAAGCGAAAATGTATTGTATTATTCCGTTTCTTTCAAAACTAAAAGAATTATTTGATCATGCAATAACGAAAACAATTCTTCCGTGCTTGACCAAATCATTTTTTACAGTGAGAATTTTTCAGTAATTTCAACTGTCGAAATTGGCTGAATTGGTTGAATAAATTTTAAATTCAATTGGACTGCGTAAAATATTTAACTTCTTAAAATGCTTTTCTGATTTAGTCTAACTCAACTGCCAATAATTGATTAGATTTTGGATTAAAAATATTTATTTAACCATGAGTAATAATATTATTGTCCTTTAACAATTATTTAAGGATAAAATTCATATTTTTTTGTTGATGTATGAAGTCTTAAATTACACATTAATAAGGTATTTATTAATATAATGAAGTTCTTATTAAAGAAGCGAAAATTAATTCTATATTAAATTCTTTTTACGGTAAAAAAAAAATTATGTATATAAAAACATAAAAACAGACACAGGATTTTTCCATAATGGAAAAGAGGGGCTCTTTAGAATTTAATGAACTTAAAAGTAATGAGTGATATTTTTTTTTTGTTAATTAAGTCAGTTGGTTGTTAGGAATTTATTATGTCCTTCAAAAGTCCCTGTACAAAACAAGTTTTTTTTTCAAGTCTTCTTTCTTTTAGGCTTTGGCAAATTTTTTCCTTTTAACCCGACCTTTTGTCATCAAACTTCTATCTCAAAGTACATTCTAAGAAATAATATTTATAATATAATTAGCTTTGGAGTAAGTAATATGTGAGCTTGATATTAAGAACCCTTTTGTTTTTTTAATTTTAATTTTGTTTAATAAAAATAGTTCTCAGTTATAACTAATAATATATTCGATAAAATTGAGTTACCATTTTTATAATGGTGATTTTTTAAATTATAATGACAACATGATCAGTAATTATAAAAAAAAAAAAACTTTGTTTTTGATAAGAAAAAATTCATCCATAATGCAGTTTCTCCGAGGTTAATTTATTTTAGAAAAATATTCCGCTTCTACTACAACATATGGTTCATAATGAATAAAATCATCTTACATAATAATGTCTGCTCCCTCCAAATCTATCAATTAATAAGTTGTAAAAATAAAAATATAATAAATTGTGAGAAAATTCAAATTTTCGGTTTATTTCTTTTGAATTAAAAAAAAAATCTTAATCATATTCAGGTAGCATATATGACTCTTTTTAAAATGGATATCATGGTTGTTAGTTGGTACATATCAATGATCACAACCTGGTCATCTTCGCCCGTGGGTTGTTGGTTTTGGTAAGGCCTAGTTGTTCCATAGTCAGAGCGTTGGTATGGTGTACTCATCCGCACCAGTGGGACTCATTTCCGTGAGATTTGAAATATAATCTAGCTAGGAAATTATAATTTGTTTAATAATCGTTACAATAGTGGAAAGGATGATGAAAAGCAGATAAGTAACTGTTCTAATTTTAAAAATAAGGCAAGATAAATATATAATTATAATAATTAAAGGCTGATTATTAAGTTAGTCTGATGGATGAATTTAATTAATGACTCTTTCTATTACGGATTCGTCGTTTCTCAACGCCATTGGAACATTTGTTGGTATCCCTAACTGGTTCAGAGTTAATTTGTAGTGATGACATTCTTGAAAAATGTGTTTGACGGTCAGATTACTATTACATTTCGAACATTTTGGAGGGACCTCTCCTGTTATGAGGTGGATGTGTGTCAATCAGTGCATGTATGTCTTCAGTAGTGATCAAGTAGAAACTTATGATTTGCTCAAAGGGATAAAGAAAAGTTCATTTCCTCAGGTCCCCTAATCAACTTTAATAGGCTATATGTCCTTAGGAACAACTATATAGTTTATAACAATAGCGTTTCTTAATTTGAGCATACCGAACTGGATTTTTCTTTCATTTTTATTTTTAATGTATATATGTATATTATATATTAATGTGTAATTAAGTTTTCAGCAACTTTTTTTATGGCTCACCATAAAGACAAATTAATTAATATAAACACTTTTAGTTCTAGTATTATCATTTCGATAATGTACAATATTTATTATGTTTAGTCTTTTACTTTTAAAATACGTAAATAAAGTATATGGGGTAAAGGTTGCTGTGATGGAACTAAAGTAACTCTTAGAGCTTTCTTTTTCAAGTAGCTCCATCATTTATTCAAGCTGACTCAATCTGCTGTGTAAACTGGCCGATAGGAGGGCCACTCCACTCCCTCTCTCATACACATCTCATCTTTTTTTTTTTTTTTTTATATAGTTTTTCCCCTTTTTTTAATCTTATATACTTACGATTTTTTGTGACGTGTTTTTTTTTCTTCTCCCAGTTTATTAAAGTGATTTTCGCATCAGCTATCCTATGAACTTTTTCTCTTACGTCACTACACCTCGTTACTGTGTCCGACCATCTACCGGCAACATCAATCGTC
This sequence comes from Halyomorpha halys, assembly GCF_000696795.3. Classification (NCBI taxonomy): domain Eukaryota; kingdom Metazoa; phylum Arthropoda; class Insecta; order Hemiptera; family Pentatomidae; genus Halyomorpha; species Halyomorpha halys. The sequence continues at coordinate 882,385 of NW_027110335.1, forward strand.
GAGGTGCTGTGCAGCCGCCACTCAGTGCAAGTCAAGAAACGCTATTGCTATTAATAGTATTTAACAGTTATTGTTATAAACTATAATGTCGTTTCTTAAAACATATGAGCTATTAAGTTTGACCTAACTGAGCACTTGAGGACCAGAGGAAATTACCTATACTTTTCCCCTTTGACCAAATGATAAGTTTCTACTTTATGACAACTGGAAGCTATAAGTAGCCATTAGCCAGGCCCTATCATATCACAGGGCACACACTCGCATTTGTTCAATATTTTATGTTTAACATATGTAAGTCAGATCCCAGTCACAACCATCGCATCCTTCCTTCTTGAACCTTTTTCCCTTATTTGCTTAGATCTCATTTGTTAACCCCACTATTGCCCATTGAATCTACAGTGAACAAAGTATTTAAGAGATTAAATTTTGTATTTTTTGAATATAGACGGCTTAGAAACCAACGGCTGGGACTATGTCATCAACACTTTTACCCAATATTATAAACACGGAGGTTGTTGTGGTTTGAGACAAATTCGACAGACCTCAGCAACCTAACAATCCTACTTTCGATACTATGACCTGATACTATTGATAGATCACAGCATGCTAAATAAACCCAATTTCCTAGTTCCCAGTCCTGAATATATACCAACTGAAATATCCTTTCCCGGTCTATTGTACTTGGTCAGTCGATAGCACCAGTAGTCTTAGTAGTATTTATATTTTATATCTCATGTACAAGTTAATAAAGTAATTTTTTTATATGTCTAGACAATTTCATCATATTATATCTCTACGATATTATTGGGCTTCCTTTAAATCTCCTACTAATTTTAAGATATCCAAATAGATGAATCCTTACTATCCCCACCTATTGCCCACACAAAATTTGATGGACTTTGTCCCAAGCAGTCTAACATTCCCTTTCTAATCTTTTTTTTGGTATTTATACGTAGCCCTAAGGACAAGGAAGGTAGAACAGTTATTAGGCTTAAAGTTATTAAACTTTAAAAAAAACTTTAAAATAAGAACAGTTATTAAACTTCAGCATTTATCGAGTTATCCCTAGATTGTTGTCCCTAGAAGTTTGTTTCAATGGTGTAACATTGTATTTTAGAATAAAAAGTAAATCTTTAAGTCTTTATTTTATGTAGAGTTCCTTATGTTACACAAATAGGATATTTCGAACGTCAGACACAACTTCTGTCCAACTAATATCTCCATCTCTTTTCCTCGTTGTAGAGAGGTACTAACAGAAACTTTGTTTTATAATTTATTTTAAATTTTAAAAATGAAATTTTTAAAATGGTATTTTTTAAACGTTTCTCAAACCAAGTTTTCTGCTTTATATGTTTATTTTATTTTTTCAAGTGGCTCTTGTCTTCAAACTCTTTTTAGGTATCAGTCTGGTGGAGGAGCTAATATTACGATTAAGATTTGTTGAACCTTCAACCATTTGCAAAACCATACAAGGACTGTATAGCATTTCATGGTTCGCGAACGCTCACTAGATCTTACTAGTGATCAGCTCCTTCATAGTTTATCTGTGAATTATTACCGAAATGAGACTTTTCGGAAAATAGGCAATAACTCTTAATTGCACAATTGGACCCACAGAGACCTGGTACAGCTTATGATGGAACATCAATAGAGGATTGGTATAATTGTCAATTTGTCCGACGTACCAAGAGAACAGAACCCAGTCAATACCCACGGAATTGAATATTAAATCGTACTTTTTGTAACACGAAACTTCAAAATTAGCTCCTCCACTGTCTTCTCAATAAGATGTGTAGTGTTCAGTAACGTGAAATATGTTTTTTTATTAGTTGCAAAAAATGTAAATTAAATGCCCAGCTCATGTATTACTCAGTATTTCGTATAATTAATTCATGCTGATGGTTTTAAATTTATTATTTTTCCTGAATATCAACATTTCTATGCATATGGAACTCCAAAAACTATAATTATAAATAGTAACTTCATTACGATTCATTTTAGCTTTTTGTAATCTTTAAACGAATTTTAGTTTACATCAATAAAAAAAAAATGTATTCGGTTTTTAGTCGAACGTTCGGCAATTCCTCTGTCTTTTCTTCTATTTGGTGATTTCGACCAACTACTTTTAGGGTCAAGGAAAAACGACGTGCGCTAAAGAATTTTTATTTGTATTTTTTTTTAAATTTTGCTATGGCTTAGCATTCTTCATGTTCTTCTGTCTGTCTGTTAATCAATTTTTATCAAATGCGATATATTCACAATTATGGGTACCTGCTTAAAGAGGCTGGGTGGACTCCGGAAGGCTCTATAACACACAGGGTTGACTCAAAGCTACATTAAAAGAATAAATAATTTTACCTGCTACATATTCAAATCCTGGGATGGAGTTAGTAGCCCCTTACCATTGAGCTATCCCGCTCCCAAATATATATAATGGACTTAGAATTAATAATTCTTACTCATGTTATTTCAGACGCCAATTTTTTTTTTTAATACAGTCTCGCCTCGTTTGTTTTAAGAGAAAACAAAATTAAGGTTTTTTTTTCCTGGTTTAGTTACTATTCACAGGAGCACTATTAACGAATAGTGGGCAACATTAAATAGGTTTTCTTAACCAATAAAATTCTCCTTCCACCCCTTAGATTAGAGATAACCTCAGTTTAAATTGTGAATTTAAATTAGAAAAGGGCAATCTTGAACAGGAATTCGGTATTTAGCGTCCACTTTAGCCAGGAGGCCGCTACTTGATTACGATTCTGTGGGCAAGTCCAATGGAGCTTCGATTGGAATTGCGGTTTACAGAGGATACTAGTGACAACTGAATTTCGGAACCACGGTTTGCCCCGTTTTCTATCACCTGCAAGCCTATCTAGTGCTCAAGCAATTCTATAGCCTAACCTTCCAATCTCATTTTTGTTTTTTTAACTCAGATATTAATTAATGTTACTGTATTCTCATCTCTCAACAATTTTAGAAAAAATTAACCACTTTAAATCTTTTACGGGTCAAAATTATATGGCTAGGAACAATCCAGGATATAAAAATATTGCTAAGGTACTTAAAAAAAATTATTATAAGTAATAAAAAATATTCAGCATTCTGATAATATACCTTCATGATAAAACTGGAAGCAGGATTTAATAATCCATATATTTGTGTGTGTGTATAT
>NW_027110335.1:890478-908725 GCF_000696795.3 Halyomorpha halys
CTTGGAAAGTTATTTTTTTTATTATTTCATTTTCTCAATTATTTTTTTTATGTGATATTTATTTCAGGTCCTCCGTTATTTTTTTTGTTTATTTTATCTCGAACCAGCGAACATTACCCTCTGGGGAAGAGGTCGGTTTTCACATACGAAACACCCCTCGCCCCAACAATAATGATAATCTTAATTTATCATACGGCGAGTCTCCTCTTCATAATATTACAGAAAATAAAAATTGGGCTTTAGTATATTATATAATCTGCCTAGATATATAAATTATATCATTCCACCAGACGGAATAGACGCAGAAGATAGAAGAAGCCGTGCCGAAAATGCTACTGCACACTTCTATTGACCAAAAGGGAGGGGAAGGAGTTGCAAAAAAGAAAGTATGCTGGATGTCGACTTGAGTCGGATAGTCCGTGTTCTTTATTCCTACTTTTTTAAGAACTTACGATTCGATTCTTATTAACTATTTACGATTAATCTGAATACTTTTTTGTACTTCTTCGATTTTCCTATTTATTTATTGCAATATAAATCTGTATATTGTTGCAAATAAAAACGGAGGAAAACATCAACCTTCCTTCTCGGTTTCTTTAATCCCCGTGTTTATAAATGTAATTACTTTTTTTTTCTCCTGCTTGCACCTTCTAAGAAAAAGACCCTCTTAATTATCGGGAATAATTTGGGGAGAAAATTAGGTCTACAGAGTTTATAATTGGATAACTTTTTTTTAAAGAAACGACAATATTATGAATTCGGGAAACGTTTGATTTCTAATCGTGTAACGCGAAAGACTTGAAACAATATTGTAGATTTGTGCGCAGTAAATTACTTTTGTATTAATAAATTCTATTATTTATTACTACTTAATAGCATAACTGGTAATAATTCATTTCATTCATTTAATGGAGAATGAAAACGTTTTAAGTTTGTTTTATTGGTTGGTAAATCAAACTAAAAGCTTAGTTTCAATTTTAAAATAGAAAAAAAAATATGTTACCATTGCTATTATATAATAAAAAAAATTAAAAAATATATTATAAATGATAAATAATATTTTCATTTAAGTTCTGAGGCATATAAAGTAGGAAAAAATCAATAATAAAATTTGTATATAAATTAAAAAACAAAAATCAAAATTATTTTAAAGATATTTGGTCCCACGATTGTTTTGTAGGATACATATATTGTTTGTGTGTTATAAAGCGGGACTACTTTAGGCACGGTAGAGAAAATCAGCCTGGAACAGACAAAACTGAATCGCAAAAATAGTTTAAAATATTTATTAAATAAAATTGAATAAAAGAGATATTTCATTTAATTGAGAGATTTGCATCTATCTAATTCCATTTTTTAAATTCTGAAATAGTTGAGTCGTTATCAAATGCTAAAATCTACAAAGCTTCTAACACGGGTTGATTTTTTTAGTATGAGTGTTTCCTGGACATGTCACAAGAAATGTGAGTTGATTTTTATTTTATAAAACTGGTATGAAGATTTTGATTTTTTCCCGGTCTTACAAGTTGTCATCACATCTTCAGTTACAGTATATATTTTCTTTTTATACTTAAAAAGTAATTTATTATTAATTATATAATTACAAGAAAAATAAGAGAGGCCTACAAAAAGGAACATTCTGAAAGTTTTATGGGAATCTTGAATAATCTTGACGTTTGTATGCTTTCTAAAAACGAAAAATAACTCAATTATTCTTCCATCACATACAGAATTTTAATAAATTCATAATATGTTATGCTGGTTTCTAAAACTGGTATTTAAAAAAATCATTCATAGTACCATAAAGTATAAGCATCTTTAATATCAAAAATATGTTTATATATACAAAAGGGAAAAATTGGACGGGCCCTTCAAGGTAATGATTATTTAAATATATTCCGGTAATTTTTTATTATCCTTAAATCTATAAATTGTCTATTTCAGAAGGGGAGAAAATATTTTAATTTGAAATGCGTGAGTATTGAAGGATTCCAGGAGTATTTTCAAATAAATTCACTCTCTCATATAAGTATGAAAATGTTTCAATGTTTTTTTTTTTTGTATGTTTTTTTTATAGATATTTGTTGTAATTAAAGTTATTTTCATTTCACATTTTTCATCTTACTTTATTTATTTTTTTCAATTTAATAGAAACTTGATTGATTATACAATTTCTGCTCATTTTTTTGAACTTCCTATGAAAAAAAAAATGCTAAACGCTTTATCTACTCAATTATTAACACTGGTCTACAAAGAGAAACAATTGAAATGTTTCTCACTTGTATGAGGAAGTGAATTAGTTAGCACTTTTTCCTAGGTCAATATTATTGTCACTACTCAAACCTTTCACTCGAATTTATATAAATTCATTGTCTTTTATATTAAATTTAAATTGATCTGTGTCCGATTTGTGTTGTTTAGTGTATATTTTATTGTCCTTTTTCTGCCTTAAAACTTTAAAATCGATTGTGTACAATATTTTAATAAATTTTTACTATAAAATTGACTTTATATATTATGAATTCGTTAAACATATGTATCTGATGAAAGAAAACAGAGTTTATTTTCAGTTTCTTCATCCCCTCCCCATCCACCCCTCAAAAAAAAAGAAAAAAGAAAGAAAGAGGAAACAGATGGATCAGTTAAAATCATTAAATCAACTATTTTTATTAATTGAGTACGATATTTTATTATAAAAGTGACATTATATATTGTGAATTTCTTAAAACTATGTACCTGATGAAAGAAAACAAAGTTTATTTTCAGTTTCTGCAGCCCGAAAGAAAAAAACAAAACAAATGGATCAGTTAAAATCATCAAATCAATTGTTTTATTTTTAATTGATTTTATACGATATTTTATTAAATTTTTACCATAAAAGTAACATTGTATATTATGAATTTATAAAAAATATGTACCTGATGAAATAAAATAAAATTTAATTTCGGTTTCTTCATCCAAACAAAAAAAAAAAAAAAAGAAACGGGTGGACCAATTTAAATAATTTTTTTTAAATTGATTGTGTGCGATATTTTATTAAATTTTTATTATAAAACTGACATTATGTTGTGAATTTGTTAAAACTATGTTCCTGATGAATGAAAACTAAGTTTATTTTCGGTTTATGCACTCCCCCCCCCAAAAAAAAGAAAAAAGAAACATATGGATAAATTAAAATCCACTTTATTAAAGAAGAAAATAATATGAATTTGAAAAAAAATTACTTTTTAAACTTGAGCTACTTCTTAATTTTTTTTTAAATTTTACTAATTACCTGCTATTCTTTTCTACCATCTTCCCTCCCTTTCCATGTTCTTTCTCCTTCACTCACTTATTAGTTATTATTAGTATTATGTTCACCACATCGAATTACTGTAATTTAAATTAATTAAAACTCTTAGCTTATATACTTTGTATCTATTTTTTTATCCTAGTTACATATTTAACTAATCAAATATACGTTTTTTTCTCTCAATTACTTCATGTTTAAATAATTTCCAATTTTGTACATGCATTTATTTATTTGATTTTTATATTCATATTATTTTCACAATATTACACTATGCATTCTACATTACTACTTATTTACCTATGTTATCCGTTATCTTCTTGTGTTTCTTGTAATTAAATTTATATGTCATTTAATCAGTATGGTTATTAGCTTATTCTTAGGCCTGAAATTCTGGCCGAAACAGCTCATCTAATCATCTCCCCACAATGCTTTCTAGTTACTGACTTTTATACTCGAAATAGCTAGAGAACTAATTACAGTTTCAAGTTTTATATCAGTAAACTAATATATGCGATTGGCGTCCTCATCAAAGGGCGTTAGGGGTTGATTTGTCCCCATAGTTCGGGACAACATATTGAGAAGGGCTTAAATGAAATTCGCATGAGAGCGATCGGCGCAGGTTTAATGCGGACTGAGTTAGACTTTGAGCGAGGAGTGCAAATATTTGCTGCGATGGAGGTCCACTATATTGCTCTAATTATTTGTTACTAATTACTCGCGACTATTTACAGCTACAGCTACAAAGCCCTGTACCGCTGCCGGTAGCGTGGGATGCTGCGAAACCGCATGGCCAATTTCATTTCATCCAGCCAACACAATCGGCATTATTAGATCCCTTTGCTAGTAGCCACCCCAAGCTCCAATCCCACGTTATTGCGTTATTACCCGGGCACAATCGATCCTCGGCCATCCACCTCTTTCTGCCACCGCTTTCTCAATCTCCGCTCTGGACCGTTACATATTAAAGTGATATAACTAATGCCTTTGATGAATTATTTGATGCCGATGAGGCTCGCTTATGATTAATTGAACCAACCTTATCTTCCTAGAGTTAATTCCTTATACGACTGAACTACTTTTGGTAGAAACAAAAAAAAAAAAAAAAAAGAAGAAAAGAAAATGTTTCATATGATTATGTAAAGCAGAGTTGTCCAACTTTCGACCCGCAAGAACTTTTTAGAACAAAAAATTACTTTGCAACGCCTTCCTTTTGAAAGATATTTTATTATTTAATATAAACAGTTGTTTTTTTTTAAATTAGGACTAAAAATCTCATATATGTTTGAAACCATCCACTTGTATCCGAAAGTGCGTTTTTGTCAATAAAATTAAAAAAAAAAATAGAAATAAATATTGTGATGTATATTTACTACATCTCATAAGGTTGGCTAATCAGAACTAGAGGTGAATATTCCTTCATTAAAAGACTCAGTTGGTCGACCAAAAAGTTCATATCACTTTAAATATATATTTTGATTGTCATTGCAATGTTTATACAATTGATAAATGAGAATAATATTATCCTTGTTTATGTATAAAAAATACTTGGCCAATATCAAGAAATATTATTACTTTTGATTTTATTTATAACTTAACATTAAATACTAACCATATTGATAATTTATAGGTTAAATTTAATCTTTTTAATAATTTTATGTCCTGCCACCTCATTCGAGTTTTTTATTAAAAACCTTAAAGCTTTGTAAGTTGGACAACTCTGGTCACACTCTTTTTATTCAGTACCAAAAAATATTTTAAGTTTTTCATATCTTTTCCTACTTTCTGTTAATTGTTAATTGGATGATTTTGTGAATAAAAAATTATATACTATTACTACAAATTAGATTAACAAAATATAAAATATATAGAGTATTTCAGGACTGTGTCCAAACTGGAAGTATGCATTAAGTACTTAAAAACAAGAAAAAAATTCCTTTTGGGGGACGTACATTTACGCTGTCTTAAGTAGATTCTCAGGTCAAAAGATTTTTATAAAAATAAATTTGTATGTGTTCCAACTACTTTATTAATGAAATGTAAATATTAGCAATCATATTAAATGTTGTTAAAATTGGTTCCTTAAGTATTAAGACAGGCATCTTTCTTCCACAAAAGCTGTGGAATGGTACTAGATATGTGTTATTGTTTCACAAGTTTCAATTATCCTTCTTCGCGTAGAATTAATGTCATTGATAGATCTTGCGTAAACCTTGTGTTTAATGTCACCTGAAATGCAAAATTAAAGTGGTGTAAGATCTGGGGATTGTGTCAGTAAAATATGTACAGTGTCGTTTGACAACATGTGGATGATGTTGAGTCTGTCTTAATGCTCAAACTTTGATACCATATCTTGAAGGAAATTCTTTATGTTTAAAAAATGTTCGATTCTGTGTATCCAATTTATCTGGAACAACGGTCCCTTTCAGATAAATCCTGGATCCCACCATGAGAGTACTGTCAATTTGATTTTCTGTTCTTCCATCTGCTGATGTCCAGGTTCCGTAATAAATTTCTTTGTGTGGATAAAGTGTACGACAAACTCTAGGGTCTCTTTCCTTAGCAAAATCTTCCAGTTGCACACCATTGTCACCTGTCACGTGATGCTTGCTATGAAGGCCATTATGCCTCTATCGAAAAGAAATTCGTTGTTTTCTTAGCTGAATATAATTGAAATTTTTATGAGTTCTGAGCATATCTTTGAATCAAGTTTTGACTTAAAATGTTGAATATTTAAGGTTAAATTAAGAAAAGATAGTACGAATATAATTAAAAATCTAAATTTTTAAGTAATAACGAGGAATGGTTTAAAAACAATAATGGAATCAATATTATAATAAATATTCTATTTATGTTTCTATGTTATGTGTTTATATACTATATACGTTTCTAAACAGTTGTATTTCTTATTTTTATAAGAATGCATTAAAAACCTTTTTATTTTCAATGTTTAAATACTTTCTGGGCGCATTGAAACATATTGCGTTAATTAATTTGTTTTTAATCCATTAGCTTTTGTGGTTTTCTGTATCTTTCTGATATCTGAAGGCGACTGGGGTCCTTCTGATCGAACGTTGATGTTTTGATCCTTCCATGGTTGGCCCGTGATTAGAGGACGGCAGTTCCGAATGTGCCACAATATGATTCCAGAATTCCATAAAACAAAAATTAATCTCTCATCCGGCCGACACTGATGAATCCAGGCCCGGGGGTAGACTTAGACTGTCAGGAATAAAGCCGGGAGTCGGGAGTATTGGTCCCAGAGAAATGTGGAGCGTACGTTAATCCTATGACCGGAGACGGTATAAATCCTCTATTTGATTAATGAGGCTACCCCTCGGCTATTGGGGATCAACAGGCCCACTGAAATATGAGGCCCATTTGTCCACGGACCTTTTTAAACCCGAAGCTCCCTTATATCACTCCCGACTTACACGTCCATTTCTCCCCCATCGTCCTTTATAATTCAATTACTTAAAAAAAAAAAAGAAGGGAAAAAGTGCTTCTACTTTTATTCAACATATTCTCTGTAGGACGTAATCAAATCTTGTATCGAGATTTTTGGGTAGCCTCTTTGTCGGATGTAAGAGGATCTACCGTGACAAAGAGGAATGACGTAATTTCATTTTTGGGCTCTCTACTATATTCCTTCAACGTCAATATATTAGGTCGATTGGAAAGTTCACATTACCTATTACAACAAGGATGCATGAGACGTGATCAGAAACCTGCAGAGCTAGGCTGGGAAGTTCCCATGCACTCACTATACTCCCTGGACTCTCTGATCACTGGTTTCTGTTGTTACAAAACTGAAGAAGATCGCTCAAGTACTAGTTCAACCTTATGCCGCTAGGGATAACCAATTTTTTAAAAATGGTAATATTTAATAAAGTTTATTTTAGATATGAAATTATGTCGCATCCACCATACTTCATGGACCTAGCTCCCTCTGATTACCATTTGTTTACTACGTTCTATGAACTTTTTTTTTTAATAATTTATTTATTGTTATTTAAACTGTATATATATACACATCAAGTAAATTTGCTGTAAGTGATATTATGACATGATATAAACAGGTGGAGAATCTACCCATAGAACTCCAAAAACATTTCTAAAGGAGAAGATCTCAAGGCCATCTTCTTTTCAGACGCCTAGGAGGATTATTAGGTAGTGAAGGAAAAGCCAGGTTAGAAACTAGTTGGTTTGGGTGGTTGGGAAGTTTATTATGGAAGAATTGGTATCTAGTTCTGGCCAAATCGGCAACATAGGGGACGTTGAGGTCCTCATGGATGATTTGATTTGTGACAAAGTAAGGAGCATTAAGGATTTTAAGAAGGATTTTGGACTGTAAGGATTGGATTCGAGAGGAATTAGATGGTTTAGTGGAGCCCCATAGCTCAATTCTGTATGTCCAGATAGGCCTTATAATAGTCATATAGATCAGTCTTTTGTTATGGATTGGAAGTTTGGACCGTTTGTCTAGTAAATGTTGTAATAGTCGGAATCGACGAGCAGTTTCCTGTCTTCTATGAGGATTCCATGTTAGTCGTTTGTCCTGATTTAGTCCTATGCAACGGATCTGCTCAACAGGAATAAGTGGGGTATTATTATAAGATACTGTGGGGCTAGACAAAGGTTTAAGACGAAGGGTAAATGTGATTTGGTGGGATTTGTTGGAATTTATTTTAATCCTCCAGTTTTGGCACCATTCTTCAAGGGTGGTTATGTGGGATTGGAGAGATTGAGATACAATGGAAGGATCATTATTCACTGACAATAGGCATGTGTCATCGGCATACGTGGTGAGAATAGTGTTAGGATGGGTTGGGATGTCAGCTGTAAAAACTGTATAAAGGATAGGACCAAGGATAGTACCCTGAGGTACACCAGTAGACTGAGGAAACTGTTATGATTTACTTGAAATAACCTGTCTGAGAGATAAGAACGGATAATGAGATATTATGTAGGGGGTAGGAATTTACGGATCTTGTTCTATGAACTTAAACGGATATTTCGTACACCGGGTCTCCGTTTTAACTCCGTCCGGTATACCATTGTACTCGGTATACACTGAACACTGTTAGCCATACTCATCTACAACCTTAATTATATCCTACAACTAACGCCTTCTAATGCCACTAGGCAATCCTAAGGCAACGACGAACAGTTATTCATATTCCATTTCCATGTAATATGACTGTATCATAAATCTTAAATTTTTTTTGGAAGGGTACGAAAAAAAAACTACTCGCAATAAATAAATCGCAAATATATACACTACGGTATCATCGATTGGTTATTGGGGGCGATGGATTTTGATGAACGGGGTATTAAATGAAAGAGAATTTTTTGGAGAAGTGAGAAATCTCAATTTTGATTGTTAAATTCTTCTCGGAACATTTATCTCCATTTAATCTTGAGGAACGTACATTTGATCCTTTGTTTTAAGGCCATAAAATAAATCATTCTTGAGATAGTGCACGAATTAGGTACGGGTCAAATCTCATTCAAAGGCAACAGCCCCATTGCTGCCATGGAAGACTTAAGCAACGATTCAGGGAACGACTCAACTGATTAATATTATTGATGGCTCAACTTATTCAACTACATGCGTGAATGTTTTGAAATAAGTCGAGCACAAGATTTTGAAAATTTGCTTAGTCTATGCATCTTTGCCTATACAAAAATGATGTCAGTTGAAAGGCTTGACTAATTCAGGTTTTATTGCTTAAATTCCATTATGATGTGCCAGGAATGTTCAGAACTATTTGAGCTCATAAGATTGAAAATACATATTCAGTATGTCTATTTCTGAATATGTAACGTTTTACTGAGCAAACGGCTCAAAAGATTTCCAATTTTCATGTCTCAAATATCTGAAGCCCACGAGTTCCCAAAAATTCCTATCCTACCTAAAACATATGCTCATGTCTGTCCTAGCTACGAGGTCTCAGCGGGAAAAGTTCAAGGTTAATATAAATTTATGGATAGCTAAATCTTTACCATGAAACTAAAGTGAGACAACATAATTACTTATAACGTTAACTGTTACATAAGGTTAGTAGTTATAAAGTATGTAGCTTTATTATTTCTATTTGTTGAATAGAGTTTGTTGATAATATTAAGTTTTTTATCCAAATGAGCATGAAATCTCTTATATTTGGAATGAATTAAAAAGAAGGAAACGTATCTAATGCGAGAGTTCTCGCATGTGTAATCTAGTTGTTTTAAATAAGGATAATGGATAGCACCCACGCGGTATAAGTCGGATAGTTTTTAATCGCAATAACTTTCATAAGTCGATTAATATTTTTGTTAATTTAATACGTTTTCTATAATTCAAATAAATTCAGCTGCTTTGGATCAAATTTATTACAAATGCTATTCTTGGATCGGCTTGCGAAATTTTGACTTGGCAAAATGGGTATCATACTGCATGGTCACTCGGACTTTACTTTATTTTTTAATAATTTAAAGAATAGTTTAGATATGATTTCAACAGTTTTGGATATTTTTTATAATACTAAATAGATAAGAATAAAAAAAAAAATTGTATTGAACTTTTATTTATCATAATTATCAAGGCCTGAATGCCCATATTTCAAATATAGTTATTTTTATTTTATTTAATTAGAGTTTTTTAAAATATATTTTATTGATATATTAATTATTTTTATATTTCAGTATATTTATTTTAATGTTTTGTATTATTTTTAATATTTAAATTAGACTGTGTGTCACGTCTATCACGTGTCACTAAACGCTGTGGAACTAGACTGAAGAAAATAGCTGAGCATTGAGAAGTCGGTAAGAGCAGTGTAGGGCCGTTTGTAGCTCAGGTGGTTGATGCGTACTTCTTTGCAACCTGGATATTACAGCGGTGCTGCTTCGAATTCCGCTTGACTTTTATTTCCGTAGTGGTTCCACGAAATGAAAACGACCCACCGCTATGGTAGTTGAATTGGGTGGTACCCTATAGGTAAAAAAAAAAAAAGTAAATTTATACGTTGTTGCATCCAAGATTCTTCCCATCAGGTACTCAACTGCTAAGTTAATTAAGTTTAAGTATATTAACTTTATTATAGAGGCCTACTCCCGGATAAAACTCAAAATACTGGATTGAAATTTATTTAGATTTACAGATTGGAATAAAAAGAAATATTCCCTTTAGAATATAACCATTATGACTTTTCAATCACTAAATTCAGGAAAAAAAAAAAAACTTGTGTAAATTGATACAAGACTATTGTTAAAAGGGGACTGCCATTCTCAAACCTGCAATCCCGTAAGGCAGAAGTGCTCCTTTAACAATTTGTTTAATGAAGACACCTGAAGAGGCTGACCTTAAGCCGAACTAAGTAGAGCCAAACAAGGGATCAAGGTTTCGTATTTTCAATTAGTTAATTGGGGAAAAGAAAGTAGGATTGCCTGTTCGTAGAAACAAGGCAAAAGATCCCTTCCCCTGATCCACGGTTATATTGCTAGGACCAATTATATCCAAGTGGAATGAATGCTTTAACTTGAGCAATTGTTGGAAAAATATTTCGAGGAAACTGTTTTTTAAATGTTTTTATGTTGTTGTTTTTTTGGAAAGAAGAGCTCCTTATTTTTTTATAAATATAGTCTGCTGATGAATTAGCTGAAAGAGGTATTTTTGTAAGATATTTCCTTTTCACTTTGGTTTTAACAACTAAAGAAGGCAATGCTGTTGTTTTCGTTGTAATTATTATCTTGAATTGTCTCCTTAGTTAGGTTTTAATTTGTAATTTGTAATATTAATTTTCTATAAATGTTATTATCTTGTTCACTTTGTATACATATTATTATTATTATTTTCATATTTTCTAATTACTTCTTTGTCTTACATAACTTGTTTGTTTCTTTATTCTTCTTCTTTTTGTTTGACTTACATATTAAATTAGTTTCATATATTTTCTTTCCTTTAAACTTTAATTTTTAAATTATTATTATTAAATTAAATTTCGTTTTTTCTTTGCATTATATAGCTTTATATTTTTATTTCATTAATTATGTTATTTTACTCACATATTTAATTACCTGTATATACGTTTTATTTCCTACTTCTTTCCTTACTTTATTTTATCTATATTCATTCTATACAATTATTTACTTTAATCTTTCTATACAGAAATATAATACAGTTGTTATCTTGTTTTTGTTCTTGGCCCTGATTAAGGCTAAAAATTCTGGCAAAAATGTTGAGACTAATAAATAAATTTTTGTTTAAACATATTTGTGTTATTCTCTGACCGCAACCCATCTTCTCATATAAAAAATATAGTTTGTAGGTAATAAAAACCTGAGTTTTTTTTAATTAATTGAATTTTTAAATGAGACAGTACTTACAGAAAACGCTGTCAATAAAATTATTATTATAAATTACATTTACATATTTTATTATTTTAAATTTATCTTTTGTCTTTTTTTTAATTTTAATAAAATTTGAAAAGCGTTATTTGTATTTTTTTCTTAAAGGGAAATGAATGTTATATATTCTTTTGATAACATCTCGGACCCAATTTTTGTCCATTTTGAAGCCATCAAAAAATAGATTCTGGCCATTTTCTATATCTCTAATATATAAATGATACAGTATAATATCATGTTGTTAATTTCATTTTTAATCAAGTAAATCAAATCTTGTTATATGTACGGAACAGATATTATTCCTTATTATATAGATATCAATGACAAGGAATAAAGAAAAACAACCTTATTAACCACATTATGTCCACCTTATTTTAATATAATATTATACTAAAATAACAAAATTTTATCTTTTGTTTTCTAACCTCCAAAGTTTATTTACAAACTAGTAACAACATATAAAGACTTAATTCTAAGACTACATATAAATATGTACAAACACTCTTCACGGTGGTTACAATATTGGTAGAGAGCCAACGACCGAGGGAGGTACAAGAATGGGGAGGGATCGCTTGGTGTGGTACAAAAAAGAAATGATCTCTAGTTTATACTACATCTATATACATATTATATCTTATAGTTGATGTAAGCCTAGTCCTCGTGTTAGAACACTTGTTAAATGTTGATAAATTGTATTTAATCAAATTACGCATAATTTCATTACCATGATTATATTTTGTCAATTGTTTATGTTAATTACATTTCCCTAGCTTGAGGAATGATTGAGTAGGAAGTAATTTGATAAAAAAAAAATTTATCAACAATTTGACGAAGAATTAGCTTTGAAAATGGACAGAAATTGCATCCGAAACGTCAACCAATTCTTAGGATCTACCAAAAGGATTGTTAGAATTTTAAGAGTGTTTAATTTTTTTCAGAAGTTGGTATAAAAAAGAATATTATAATTCGGCAAACATTCAACGCGACTTTCTAGACCCCTAGTGATGCGACAAACTGGGTGTTATTTTTTCAGAATATTACTCCATTTATTCTATCCAATCAGCAGTATAGTGTATCAATTCGGCACCAAACTTTAATGGTTAAGTTAATTTTATATAAACCTATTTATATAATTTACTAGCTGACACGACAACACTCCAATGTATCTAGATTTGAGCATGTACAATATATAAGGATTTAATGAAAACAATACACAATTAGTAAAAATTAAACATTTACACACACTCTATTATTGTTATACTGGAAGATCGATGATTACCTGTGTGTAATAATAAAAGAAAGATGTTTCGGGTGTGGTCAAAGAAAAACTTAATTAGTCGTAAGACTATTCATTATGAGCCAACGTTTTGTTTCACGTTACAGGGCTTCATCAGGGCTAAAGAAAAAAAAAGATACGGCTACTTAAAAATTAGAAAATAAATGAACAATATAAATTAAGAATTGCAAAAAAAAATGCACAGTGAAGCTTAAAAAAAAAAAGAATTACCAAAGGTTTTAGACAATTAAAGAAATCAGAATTAACAACAGATAAAAGAGAAATATAAAAATACATGCACACAAGAGATGGACATAGGAAAAGTAAAATCGAGGATAAAGAAGGATAATAAACAATATAGGGAGCATACCTTACAGATGGCAAGCGAGCAAGGAAATTAGTATATTTTTATTTATAAAATACGCTGTATTGCTAATGATTTATATGTTTAAGGAGATTTAGGTAGCTGTTATATTGACTTAGATATAGTATATGAAAACATATATAAGGATATCAAATATATGATAGATATCAAAGGAATGAGAGAGAATCAGAGGAATTATCCATTTATTTTTTTTCTTATTATCACAATTCACTTTTCGAATCATACCATACGCTTCAGCCTATCAAAAAATCTTCGGTCCACGTTTGCTGTTTCCGGCCTTCAATTACTAAACAGCATGAGGGACGGTAAAGGGCAGAGGTCTTGCTCCAACAGGTAACGTGTTACCTCTTGATTAATTAACAGCGATAACTGACCCTCCACTAGTGACCCCACAAAGCTAGTGCACCTGATGGTGTATCTTCCCTAGTGAATGAGTGATCCTATCAGTAGACTTAATTAATATGTCTAATGTCTCTAAGTATATTAGCAAGCTACCATATCGACTGGAGGCTGGTCCGATTGGGAACCTGGAGCGCATTGACAGTAGCACCAAATCGCCTATCTAATCTCTGGCCCCGGCTACATCAATGGTGATTGTATCTGGGCCTATCGTATCAATCCGATGGGGATTCATTTCGAAATTCGCTGTTATTGGAAGTGAAAACCTTTTACGAATGAAACTGTTGCTCTGAATTAATTAGTTTAATTGAAAATCAGCAACAGTTCACCCAACAGATCGGAAGAAAAATCAGTTAAAATATAAACTATAAAATTTATTATTATGGGAAATATTAAGGGAGATCTTGGGTTAATTTTTTGTAACCCTTGATAGCTTCTTAAGGAATAATTTTTAAAAGTTCAAGGTAGAGCGTCATTAGTCATGGTTTTATCTTCTGGTTATGACCCAAATAATAATAATAATAAATAACCCAAGGTACAATTACATTTGTACCTTGGTCAATATTTATATTAATGGAACTTTGAATATTTATATGCTTGGGACCTTAGGACTCAAAATAAAGAAAAACTACGTTTTATGAAATGTTACTATAATTTTTTTTAAAAATCCTTTTAAGGCATCAATCACTTATGGGTCATTGCCTTAATTTTTGGATTCACAAAGGATATTCTTCAAATTCTAGACTTTAAGGCTGTACCCTAGACCACACAATGAACTGGGGACAAGAGCCCGGATCCGGGGTTTGAAATTTAATTATATAACTATTACACAGAGATGGCAAAAATTAGCTACAGCTGAAACTAATAGCTAAAATTGCCGTGGATACGATATTTATTTATCAATGGTTCATTCATGAATAAGATTCGTATCCATGACAATTTCAGCTATAACTAATTTTTTCCCATCTGCTATTGCAACATGGGCAAATGTGGTAAAGTTTAATTAAATTTTATAGTTAAGTTTGGAGTGATTTAGAAACTTAAAAAGTTTATCAACAGTCTGATTAGTATCCTGCAAAATGGAATGCAAGTCTGCTGGTAAATGATATAAAGATTTGAAGGAGTTGTATGCTCGGCTGTCAGTCAAAATGTGCTTAACGGTTATTCGATTTTCGCAAATCTGGTATACAGGTGGGGAACAGCTGGCCATAAGATAACCGTGGAGTGCATGTCTTATATGAAAGTAGACATGCTTCGAGTAGATGATCTCCAGAGGTCACTTATGATTTCCCATAATTTATAATCCATAAGATTTAAATTAAATTTTCTTTTTATGAGGGCAATGAAGTCATCGAAGGCACTCCGCGATGTTTAATGGCTTCAGAAATCACCACCTTTGCTGCCTGATCAGCTAGTTCTTTACCGGCTATTCCGCTGTTCCCAGGGATCCAGAAGACACTGAAATACCGTTGCCATTCAGGAACTGTATTGAGTATAGAATGTTTTGATTTAGCAGGTTTGTTGAGAAAATATTTCTTTCTTAAACTGAGTAGGGCTGAATTTGTACAGATGTTGTTTTTTTTTGTTTTTCTGTGAGATGAAAAAACTAAGCCCAAATACAATACATTAAAAAAATTATCAACACCTCTCTGCTCAAATTAATTTACATTATATTAGAATTATATGTCTCAAATCCTGAAAAAGAAGGTCTTATAAAGGACGCGGTGATTCAATTTTTAGTTGTACTTTGGGCCGTTCTACAATATATAACTACTACAAAGCTACAATGTATAACACTGATCCGTGTTACAATGAAATTATTTTTTAGGGTTGGATTTTTACGGTATATTGCTAAGAGTTTGCATAAAAAACATACAACAACTAATATTTTGGGTGAAACCGAGGGCATTTGAGCTATTAGTCAGATAGATTGGATTTCTCTAGGGCACATTTTTTTTTTTTTTTTTTTTTTTTTTTTAATGTAATGATTTTAGTGGGTATTTTTTTTTTTTTTTTTTTTGTGACCTTTCTTTTCATTTCTGACATTAAGGGGGTGGAGTGTTATACACAGGTTGCCACCCGATTTTAACCATTGTGGGGGGTCAAGTTATCCTTTTGTGGGACCCCTACAGAAATAAAAGTTGATCCCCAGGCCGGATTCATTCATGCGCCTGTCAAAGTTGACGCCTGCGAACGGTCCTCCTCAGAGCAGGCATCTCTGTTGCTAAAAAAAATCCAATAAAAAAGACAACATTTTTTTTTTAAGAGTGACTCAAGGCACACATATCACTCTGGTACATGGAAGAACAATGGACATAAGTAACTGGAACAACCACTAATGAATTGTTTAAAGTAAAGTAGTATGTTTATAATATTGTAATCTTTATGTTTTATAGTTCATAATTAGTATGCTGTATAATATTAGGTTTTTTAAGCAGTTTAAATGAAATATTAGTAATACTTCAGTTACCTTTTTGAAATATCTCTATTCAGTCAATTATTTGGCTGTTACAGTGAGATATGCAACCTCTAAAGAATATCTGATCTCCATTGGTGTGATTTTTAAGGTTTCTTTTTTTTTTTGTGTATAAGTCGACTTGTTTGTTATTTTTTTTTTTTTTTTTTAGAAGTTTGGAGCTTTTTATTAAAATCACGTATGTGGCATTATGGTATTTCATGCATTAAATAACTTCCTCCTACTCAGATCCAAGGAGTTTTACTCCTAATGCGCTAGTCTCACACTATCTTTTTTTTTTGGACATAACTCTTTTGATTCCACTTAAAGACCCATATGAAGAGAAATAAACATTGTCCCTCATTAGAGCGGAGAGATAGACAAACAGAACTGGGAGAAAGGTGGAGATATAATGAGATGTTGCCCTAAGGAGGGACCGCAGCGATCTTGGAGTGGTTCCTCTTTGAAGAGCTTATGGCAATTACTGCAGCTTTAGGAGGGCTCGTTATATTCTCCCCACTCTTTCCCCCTCCCTACCCCTTCCCTATTAATCCCAGTTTAATTGCCCTATTAAGGTGGTGAGTAATCACCCCTAGTTCACAATCCCCTATTGGCCTTTCTTTTTATTTGTTTTTTTTTCTTTTTTATTTCGACCCGTTCTTTTCTGTTTACTGATTTATGTTATGTTTTCCCTCCTTTTTTTTCTTCTATACGGCTACCGTTCGTTGTATATTACTATGGTACATTTAATGATTTATGTTTAAATGAATAAAAATCGTATCTTTAATTATTCTCATTAATAGAGGAAATTTAACGCCATTTTGTTCAAAATCAATATAGCTCTCCCTTTGACTTTCGATATAAATTTGTGGTCCGTGTGGGATCCAAAACTAGAAATAGAATTACTTTATTCGACAGTGCTGTCTAAATAAATGGGTTACTAAATTATCAAAAAAAAAAAAAAAAATTAACTATAGTTGTTATTTATTTAATATTTCCTACATCATTTTTTAAAAACAATTTTATTTTATTTTTCCATATATTTGTTTTTCTCCTTCTCGCTTAAAGTTATATTACATTTTACTTATTCGTTCTTTCCACTTTCCGTTCTCAACCCTTTATTTCACTATCATACCACACTTTGTCATTGACCCTTAACACACGTTCCATCTGTTCCACAAATTAAAAGAAATTATAATTAAGTAGAAATAAAGAAATAAATCAAAAACAAAATACATCAGTACAACAATAACAAACAAATAAATAAGTTTTTAAAAAACTAATAAATATTTTTTTTTAAAACCTAATAAATAAATTTTAATAAAAGTTACTCAGATCCAAGGAGTTTTACTCCTAATGCGCTAGTCTCACACTATCTTTTTTTTTTGGACATAACTCTTTTGATTCCACTTAAAGACCCATATGAAGAGAAATAAACATTGTCCCTCATTAGAGCGGAGAGATAGACAAACAGAACTGGGAGAAAGGTGGAGATATAATGAGATGTTGCCCTAAGGAGGGACCGCAGCGATCTTGGAGTGGTTCCTCTTTGAAGAGCTTATGGCAATTACTGCAGCTTTAGGAGGGCTCGTTATATTCTCCCCACTCTTTCCCCCTCCCTACCCCTTCCCTATTAATCCCAGTTTAATTGCCCTATTAAGGTGGTGAGTAATCACCCCTAGTTCACAATCCCCTATTGGCCTTTCTTTTTATTTGTTTTTTTTTCTTTTTTATTTCGACCCGTTCTTTTCTGTTTACTGATTTATGTTATGTTTTCCCTCCTTTTTTTTCTTCTATACGGCTACCGTTCGTTGTATATTACTATGGTACATTTAATGATTTATGTTTAAATGAATAAAAATCGTATCTTTAATTATTCTCATTAATAGAGGAAATTTAACGCCATTTTGTTCAAAATCAATATAGCTCTCCCTTTGACTTTCGATATAAATTTGTGGTCCGTGTGGGATCCAAAACTAGAAATAGAATTACTTTATTCGACAGTGCTGTCTAAATAAATGGGTTACTAAATTATCAAAAAAAAAAAAAAAA
>NW_027110335.1:908775-931636 GCF_000696795.3 Halyomorpha halys
AGAAAACGCTGTCAATAAAATTATTATTATAAATTACATTTACATATTTTATTATTTTAAATTTATCTTTTGTCTTTTTTTTAATTTTAATAAAAGTATATATAAATAAGTTTAAAAAACACACACAAATCAATTGATTAATAAGCTAAACACAAATTTTAATTATATTGAACGTAATCTTTCAATTTTTAGCGTTTAAATAATTGTTTATTAAATAAAAAAAATCAAGTTGAGCAATTGATGAGGTTAATGTTGACCTTATAAAAAAAAAATTTCCTAAAAAAAAAAATGAATAAAATACCTTACAGACCCAGGAAGAAGAAACTAAATCGTTCTATTCCCGACCATTTTGGTATATCCGGATTGTTGATCAAGTAATATATCAACTGCTCTTAAGACCCTTTAAATGATGATTAGGTTTTAGTGTTGTTGGTAATTTTAAGGATATGGAGCTCTGAATGAAAAATTAATGTTTTTTTAACTTGCTTCACTTTTTATTCCCCCTAACTCGTCAATTTTTACTTGTAACTTTACATAGTTTTCATTAAAGTAATTAAAAATTAGGGTGTGATAAATGACTTTTTTTCTCTTCGGTTCTTGGACTATGATATTTACTAACCGAGGTAATTTTTCTCAAAACTTTCAGATATACGTTGTATAAATTGATATTTTACAATAAATCTGTTTTTAAAAAATTTATGATTAATTAAAAATTATATGAATTGTGTTTTTCGTTTATATTTAAGCAAATTCTATTATTTCTTTTTATGAATTAAAAAAAAAAAATTAATACGGATCTTAAATTAATGTGGTTCATAAGGACATTTTGATAGTCTTTGTTATTGATGTTTAATAATATAAAAAGAAAAAACATCCCCGACATACAAAAAAAACAAAAAAAAAACGAAAAAACAAACTACTAAAACGAATTAGTTTATAATAGTTCATGTTTTCCTTTGAAAACATTGTGTTTCTTCAAACTCATTAGAAAAGTATAAAAAAGAAATGGACCAGTAGTTAAAAAAAGATCTTTAATAACAGAAGGTAATAATAAGAATAACAGATGAATTTTTAGGGATCAAAAATGTTTAAAATTAATGAGGTTTTGAAAAATAAATCAAACGGAAACCATGATTCTAATACAAGATAACTACGGATTTAATTGAATTAAATTTATTTATTAACTCTTTATTTAATTAATTAATACCAAACAACATGATTGAGGAAATCATTTTTAAGACCACATTAAACTCATTATTTAAAATACAATTATATTATTTAGAATCTTAACACTTTCTTGAGACTGGTTAATATTGTTTAAATAAATACAATTTTATCCATTTTAGTCTCAAAACATTTTTTATACCTTCATTATTTCGACCATCCTCAAGGACAATTTTAGAACCAAATTATTCTAAAAACAACTTTATGAAGGTTATTCTGCCTGGAAAAAGGAAATTCAGGACTAATATTGTTATGATAGATTTTAACAAATAAGTTGACTGATAAATAATTTCCTAGGCATAATATAAAATATAAATAACCTAGGCAGAATAGCCTGCGTAAAGTTGTTTTTAAAATGATATGGTTCTAAAATTGTATTAAGATTGTCCTTGAGGAAGGCTGAATTGGCCGAAACGTTGGACTTATAAAGGAACAATAAATTTTTAAGAGTAAAATAGATAAAATTTTATTTATTTAAATAAAATTATGTAATCTTTTTAATATTTTATTTATAACAGTTTTATTGTATAAATATGTATATATATTCTTCACATTTTCACATCGTTTCGGCTCTTTCAATTGGCCATTTTCAAACTTTTTTTTCATTTCTTCACAGCCGTATTATTATAATGGTCTGTATTTCATAAATGCATACTATATACTACTCCTTGAAGTATTTTAATTTTTTCTTTTTATCTCTTTTCACAAACTGTTCTTTTATACTAGATTTTTTTTCCTTGAAGCTTTAATATCTAATATCAAAAATTGATCAATGCTACACACACGATTGCTTTTAAAAAGAACACGCACATCACTGATAATTTACATTATTTTAACATAAAATAATTATGGTGTTTCATTCATATTTTGTAAACATTTTATTTTTTATATCATATTTCATATGTTTATAGTTTAAATAATAATAATAATTAAAGTTATATTGGAATTATTAAGGTCGAGAAACAACCTACTCCTGGGCCCATACATATGTATGTATGTATAGCGGACCGCCTGCCTATTGAGTCCGTTTCAACTCTGGGATCTGTCTAAACATGCTTAGCATGATAATGGTATTTAACTGTTGCTAATGCATCCCTACTGGCTAATATCTCATCAATGTTCTGTTTTATGTAGGGTCTCTACCCCCGCTCAACCCTCTCAGCGATGATGGACCGAGTCCGGCAGAAACCTCTGTTAATACCCTGTAATATGCTTCGTCGGCCCATGGATGAAAGCCACTGGCTATTGTATAACTCTAAAACATATTCACGTTGCGTTGGTGGTTTATATTCTGTTTTATATTTCGATAATATTCATAAGTAACAGCTACGAAATCCTCTCAGGTGTACTTATTAACAGGTTCAGTACTTAATAAGAATTATTTCCTCTTAGAATTGTCCATCGGTAACTCAGTGTAGTATTAGATTCCAATATATGAATTTAATCCTTTAAAACATTGATAATAATAATAATATTCTTTAAAATCATATAGCAAACATAAAAAATAAAGTTTAATATGTTAGCATAAAATACAAAATTTATATAATAAAAGTTATGAAATTATAAAACATCATATTATGTCTCTAATGAAGCTAATTAGAAAAAACTGATACAGTATTAACTAACGAAAAAATATTGGTATTAAATACAAAACAAAATAATAATAAATATGGAACAGATAGAATAAAGTCATCCATTATATCTTATATCATAACGTGACTAATAAATTAAAATGAAAAAAAAAAAATGAACATTCGACACATCAAACGTAAAACAAAAAGAAAATCACACACAACACTACTTTCGCTTATTTTAACAGTTACCGTATTTTGTGATTTTCGAGAAAAAAAAAATCTAAAAAACAGAGAAGGGTTAAATATTTATTTTTTGTTGTCATAATATTTTTTTCCATCATAAAATTCACTAATATTTTGTATTTATTTATAATTTCTAACAATAATGATTGGTTATTTTTTTTCAAGTAAACAAAATTAAAGGTATTTCAGAGTAAGATTTTTTGGAAATTTAGCATTTAAGTTCCCTATTAGACTATTTCAATGAGAATAAGACCTATCTTGTATTAAAGATTACCAAGTTCAGAATCGTTAAAGACGTTTTGAAGAACATCTAAAAAAAAAAATTTGAAAAATCAATTTTATAGTCAGTTTCGATCGGTCTGATGGAGGGAAAAATGTAGGCATACATCCCCCTTAAATATGTAATTTCAATTTTATAAGACTTTTAATTTTTGAGCTTGACTGTTCACACAGACAGACAGACGCAATACTCAAAACTCAAAACAAGAATTTTAAATTTTGCAGAATTGATATACTTTCCCTTATTTGATATTTCTTATGTAAGTAAGCTAAAGTAAGGAATCTTCTACTGATAATAATTTTAAAAAATGAAGTAATAATGATTATAAATAAATATTTAAAAATTCTAAGTAAAATTGATGTTAAATTTCATCTATATAAAATATCTATCTTTCTTTTTATCTAAATAATTTTAGAAATTAGTTTTGATCACACTTTGCACGTAAACACATTTTTGGTAATCATAAAACTGTTATTAATTACTTACTTAATTTAATGAAGTAACGAAATAGGTATATTTTTATCTATAACTGCAAAGCTTACATTGTAGTGAAGAAGAAATTAATAATCAATTAATGAGCATTAAATTATGCGTGGATGAATATCCTAGCTCAATAATGAACTTCCTACAACCAAATAAAATATATTGCAATAGTATGCATTAAATTTTTTTAAATTTTAATTCATAAAAAATGATAAAACTTCTATTAAACGGGCCCTGTACAGGAATTACTTAATACTTAACGGAATAATTAACCTTTTCACAGTGTGGTAAAATTACAGATCCTGGTTCAAAAATTATCTAGTTTTTGAATGTTTGGAAATTCATACATCCCTCGGCATTTACCAAAAAAACGTGTTTTATATGCACCTTATTAGTAATTAGTCCGTATACAATAGATTTTATAACACGGGATACCTAAGCCGGTTTCATAATCCAGGCTATATAATAGTATCTTGTTTCCTTCCTCACTTTTTTCCTTTTTTTCTAGCACATTACTCAAAGTCTATCCCGTTTGGCCATATTCGAAGTTGATGAATTAATGTCAATAAAATGTCTTTCTGTCAATGAGAGGGAGTATAGGAAGGTCTAGGTATGCTATTAGTTTATCTATCAGTTCAAGTCCAAACTGTAAGAGGGTCGTGGTTCTGCCATCCTTCTTATACAGTTTATATACATTCCATATGGCTTGGTCTAGAAGGTTTATAAAAATTTTATAATAGTATTTTTTGCCTCTGCTTCTTGTTGTGAAGTAATATCTTTGCTTCTGGTCGGCCTTGTCTACTCTTTTATTTTTTATCTCCCTCCCTTGACATTTCTGGCATACGGAATGTGGCAGCAGTGGTGTAGTGCGCTGGAGTTTGCGCGTGCCACTGCTCCCAAAAATCAACAATTTTTTTTATTTTACAAAATTTTATAACAATACTAATGTTAGAGGGGGTTCATTTTAATTATTATAGGGAACAATTTTAACAGTGGTGCAGGCCAGCGCGTTGAACGACTAACTGATGGGCCATCTTGTCTACTGCACCCGTCCGGTTGCCTTCTGCAGATTGTCAGCCTGGTCCAGCCCTCCTGGTCTGGGTCAGCTTCCTTGCCGATGTCGGGCGGTCAAGCCCTTCCCATTGTGAAATGAGTGGGGCCCATTACCTGCTTCCACCTGAAGAAGGGATAATATTCTTCTTCCATCAAACGGGGGAAGTCTTACTCAACGAGAGCGAAAATCCCAGTAATTCTGGACAGCCTGCCTACGTGTCCTTTCATGGCTGAGCAAACTACTACGTGTTCTGCTGTTTCATGAAAATCGCACGTGGAACTCCGCCTTGTCTACTCTACATAGGATACAATCTTATTTTTTTCTCATTGTTTTTATGTACAATTGTCATATCCGCGTTGATAATGTTACATCCTTCTAATCTCCCCACTTAGGATACAGATCTTTCCGTCCTGGAATACAATTTTGCCCATATTTTATATTTGTCACGTTTTATAGCAGCTGTTATGTGTTTTATGTTTCGCCGTTCTGCCCGTGACTGTCCTGGGATCTTTTGGCACTCCAAGCTCTGCCCGTGACCTTCACGGGATGAACTGTCAATGGATTAAAAATACAAACATGAAAGTGTAATTATTTTCAGTTAAAAAAATATTTTTGTACGTGAAATATTTTCAGCTAATATTAAAATTCATAAAGGAAACAAAAATTGTTTTCAAACATGTCTGCTTTGGTTTCGTTAAGTGTTACAATTAACATACACGTTAAGCGTGTATAAATTCTTGAGCTTTGCTTAAACTTGTTCATTTAACATTCCGTTAATACTTGAAATATCATTAGTTCTTCTAATATTATATTAGTTCTCTTAATGTACAGTTCTCGTTTGAATCAGTTATCAGTCTTTATAAACATTTTTATTTTTTTTCAAGAGTGATACATTGGAAGCACTTTTCATAATTGCGAAGGCTTAAAGTATCAATCTTTGCCCGTGGTCATACATAAATTAATAATTAATGACAACTAATTTGGTCGGGAAGAGAGGGGAGGGGGTAAACAGCGGCTGGGACATGAATATTAACCGACACAGCTTTTCACTTGCTCCCTCTTTCCAGCTCATTTACATCGTTTATTAAACCAGCTTTTGTGGTTCTTTGTTGGTATCGGTTGGACGGTCCGTTTCCGATGGTCCAGTTTTGGTTCTGTACTTAAAATAACAAACTAGTTTCGATAAAATCCGTTGATAACTAAATCATTCCTCATTTATAACCAAAGAAACTTTATTTACAATTCCTGTTTTACTACCCCTTGAAAAGGAAATCAAAGATAAATGGCAATCTTTGTGTAATGAAAGCCCAAGTAGTAAACTAAAAATTATTAAAAAATGACGTAAAGCCCTGGGGTATCTACAGTCGCAAATGCCGTTGAGATAAGGTCGGCCAGACTATGAATAGGTCACACGAGGCTCATTCTAGTCATCACTCCCATTTTATTTCAAAACAAACGCCTGCCAGTATTGTGACAATAATTTGATATTTCACATTACACCTCAATAGCTTAAAATTAAGCCCGGATATTTCAAAACACCCTCAGAGACGTAGATAAAACAATAAAATTACTATTTCAGTTTCTATAATTAAAAGGTTTATTGACCCAAATATAACATGACACAGCCAAAAAAATATATCCATAGAAAATAAAATAAGAAAATTTAATAAATAATAATTAAAAAAAAAATAAAACAAATGTAAGCAAGATTAAATAAGAAATAAATAGCGTTATTGACTAATTATATTTTACGACACTAAACCAAAACAAACAAACTATATTTACTGTATAGAAAAAATTACAAAGTGTTGCTTTCATTTAAAATATTTAATTTTTATATATTTACTTAATTTCAAATTTATGTGTTATATTCCATAACTAAGCTTTTGAAGGGGAATCCTGATTCTGGGAATTACCTGTTTTTCAAGTCCGGTGCATCTTTGAGTACTTCATAGTTTAATACAAATGTACTGAGAATGCCCAGTGCAGGTTTGGGGAGGGAAAAACCCATAATTAATTTTTTGAAACATAGATAAATTTCCTTATATCCAATTATTTTTTTTAAATTGCTGCTCATGTGCTCATATGTGTGCTTAAGTTATGTATTAGCTTATAGATTTTCGTAAATAAACATATTTTTTAAAGCAGTTTCATAACAATTAGCAACATATTACCACCATACTTAACTTAATTATATCAACATCTTATGCAAATAATTGTTACCCATTAAGAAGCATTGAACCTCTTTAGGTTCATTTGACACAGCAACAATTTCCTTGGCCTTTGCCCGGAATTCCCCGGGAAGTAAGTCTGCTGCAGGATATTACGATAGGGAGGGCTTTCGTTTTGTGTAAGTTGGACAACTTTCAAAGCTCTTCCGTAAACTTTTATAACGTTTTGTGGTCTTTCGTCCAATCAGTTTCGTCACAACAATCGACTTAAATGACTTTGTAGTTTTTGAAATAGAATCGTCAGGCCATTAATTTATTTAAATCGTATGATATAAGAGCCTAAGAATTTATTTTGAGAAATATTTATCTCAAAAAATACTCGACGTATATTTATCTATTATCACTCAAATTAAAGCTTGTTTAATTTAATAAAAAGTAGTTTATAATGCATATCTTCGTAGGAGTATCAGTTTTATGATATTTTACAAAATAAATTCACAAAATTTTAATTTCTAGTTGTTTGGCTTTAATGTTTGAAAATATCATGAAAAATACTACTCCTACGAAGATAAACGTCATGAACTACTTTATAATACATTTGCATGGGTTTAGTTTGAGTGCTAATAGACATCTGTACTTCGATACAACAATATTTCCAACAACTATAAATCCACATTTTGTAAATTTATTTTGTCAAATAAGATAAAAACTATTATTCCTACTAAGATAAACATTATAAACTACTTATAGTACATCAAACTATTTGAGTGCTATTAGACATATGTACATCAAATGATTTTTGAAATATAGATTTCTCAAAATGAATTCATTAACATACGATTTTTCAGTGGATTTTTTATAAAATGTTACAATTTAAAAATCTATATCTTGAAAACTATTGGATGTAAATATATCTATTAAGGCTCATATTTAAAAAAAAATTACTCTAATTTAAATGACGGTTTTTTAGGTTTTCTAGTTTTGTTGGTAATTTTTAAGATATAGAGCTACGAATGAAAAATTAAATCTATTAAAGTTTTGAAAGAGCCGCCATTTTGTATTTCCCTACCTATACTAGACAGACTCATCCATTTTGACTAGTAATTATACATAGTTTTCACTAAAGTAATCAAAAATTGGGGTGAAATAACTACCTTTTTTTTCACCCTGACTCTTGTACCAGTAACCCTAATTTTCCTAGTTACTTTTTAGTGTACATGTTTATCTTAAATGTTACATTAGTCATATATTTTTTTTTTTTTTTTTTTTGTGAGCATCTTCCTTCATATTCAGCCCTCCAAGTCTATTTGGAACTCATTATATTTTTGAAAAAAAGAAAGTTAAATATTATTATAATTTAATGTATATAATTTTTATTTTCTGCTTCCAGTAATAATATTAAAATAAACATTTATTTCTGGATTTATGTCAGAAGGTGAGAACTTTTTCACACATTTAGTACAAATTAAAAAAAAAAAAAAAAAAATGCTGTTTTGAGATTTTATTTGAATTAATACATTAGCAGTATGATATCACATTAGGTCTTCTGGAGCAGGCTCTCCTCTTCTCTGAGTAGAAGAGAATACTTAAAATAATAGAATAGCCTCTTTTTTGCACCCGACTTTCAAAATAACATAAAATATTAAGAACAAGTAAGTATAGACAGAAATAAATAAAAGCTTCGAAAATATCTAATTGTAGTTCTTAAATATTGTATTCAATATTATATAATAAAATATTTTATTAGTAAAGGAAAATTTTTGGCATTATACAGTACTGGTACGTGAGGGCCGTGTGCGTTTCAGCGTGGATCCCAGAGCGCTTGGTTTGAAACATTGGTTTGATTCCCAGTTGTCCACTAGGCTCACTTAACAAATTTAAGCGTCCATAAACCTCCTTAGTGCTGTTAGGCCTGGAATATCCTTAGTTAATGTCTTGTTTCTATCTCTACCATTCTTTCGTAGTTGATCCCGGGAGCATCCGTTCTTTTCCCAGCCCATCTGTGTAATCACTATTGGTAAGTCTTGGCGTATTAATAGAGCGCTTTCCTGTTGGTCTTGCTTTCACCAGCAGGCCTTTCCATCTCATATCCTACAGACATGACAATACCGTTTCATGTTATCTGCTCGAGGAATTTAATTACACATTTAACTCTTATAATAAAATATTGTTTCCTAAAGTAGGAGCCAATCCCTCTCGACCTTATGAGCGAACTTTTTTTTTTTTCTGTAAATCCAATCTAAATGAAAAACGATTGATGTTTTTTCGTTTTATTTTATAAGCCATATCGATATTTGTTAAAATGATAAGGACTTGGGCTTATGTTGAAGAAATTAACAACAAAAATTATTTAGCTCATATTTTACAAAATTATTATTTGGTTTCTTTTTGCATTGGTAATCTCATCTATGGTTACCCGTTTTAGTTATTTGAAACAAAAGTTCTATTTCATATAGAATACAAAGTTGAATTTTTTATTCTATATATAATTGGGACTCTTCCTCCTTTTTTTTTTTTCATCTTCGTCCGATTCCCGATGCTCAACTAATAACTATCCTTCCTTTTTAAGTACTTATAAAATTATTTCTAAAGGTGATTATGGATCGATGGAGAAGTTGCCTACGGAGTTAAGCGCCGTTTACAAACTCTGTAACTGTCATTATCATCTGCAGAGCTTCTCAAGGCGCCAGGCACTTGTATAAATAAACTTACTTCTTCTTCG
Organism: Halyomorpha halys; assembly: GCF_000696795.3. Classification (NCBI taxonomy): domain Eukaryota; kingdom Metazoa; phylum Arthropoda; class Insecta; order Hemiptera; family Pentatomidae; genus Halyomorpha; species Halyomorpha halys. Next base: position 918,527 of record NW_027110335.1, read on the forward strand.
GTTTTTGAACTTTACTTGGGAAGTTATGTTATAAACAGAGTATGAAAACTATTACCAACGATGTTGAAACCATCCTTGCGGAACAAATACTTTATGACATAATTTACAATATAAAAATATTAGAAACACGTATTAAAACATCATACTTAGACAAGCACTATTCTTAATGTGGATCGCTCGCAGAAAAAGAATATATATAATCTAACCTTAAATTAGAATTTTACTGATCATACATAATGAAATTAGTGAATACTTCTTTGGCAAGTAATAACAAAACAAATTAGGTTTTTTCTCTAAAAATAACTTATGTGAGAGTGGAATCACTTTCCTTCGTGTAGTTATAGGACTTTTCCTCTGCAAAGCTTTGGCCTTAGACATTCTAGCGTTTAGTGCAACTGAAAACGAAGAATTAAATAGAAGATCCCACGATTAGATTCGAAACGAATGATCAGAATCAGAGTGTCAAGATAGAGGCAGAGACAAGGGGCATTTGTACAAAATGTATTTCTCATTTGGAGGATTTGGTGAAAGATGATTTTCGGTGGAAGGGCTTTGGTTCGGAAGTAGAGGAACCAGTTTCAGAGCATGGCAGAAATCATTATTACTCATTGGGAATCCTCCATCATGGTTTGTATTAGACATCGGATGGGTATTGTCAACTCTATGAGTCAAAAAGGATGGAGGGAAGTATTCGACTTGTCTCAACTAATTTTTTATCATCCCTTATAATATTGTGTATTGGACTGATCAGTATGGTGTCTATTAGAAACCTAACACTGTTAAGCAGCTACTCGAATTTTTTTCGAGTTCCTCCTTTGATCTAGTCTTGTCTTGCTTTGAGGTGTTGCCTATATATATTTTTTGAAAGCCTATATTTCAAATATAATTTTGGGTTTAACAAAGCTTTTTTTTTTTCGGAAACTCCTTTATGATTAAATTCATACACTACATACAAACATAATAGGAATGATAAATGTATAATAGTCTAATATTGTCTTGTGCCATTGCAAGGTCCAATTAAGGTGGTTAAAATCATGTAGCTAACACCAGTGGATTATTGGAACGGGGAGAGACGTTCCGCTGGTTTAATAGAGTCTGAGCACTGGGTTTTTGTTTTTATCTGAAATGTGGTTACACTTTAAAACAGGACTGTGGTGTATGACTGTATGACTCTTTGACTTCATAACCTAACTGAGTTAAACTGTGTGGTATTTAATGGTATTGGAGCATACCACTAGTAGGAAGTGTTACATATGTACTAATTTTCCATATTTAATCATTATGTGAAATGATCTGAATCAAGAGGAAAATAAAGCACACAAATGGAACATAATCTGTTTGATTTTTTTGCAGAGTCCCAATTAAAGTTGGTTTAAAGATCCTCAGTGAAAAATTCCAGGTATCCATTCGATCATTTCTTTCAAATTCCGTTTTGTTGTTTTGTTCCTGTTTTTAAACTTACCTAATTAGGAGAGTATTTTTAAATCTTAATTTTAAGAAAATTTTATTTCAATCTTTCTTCTTTTTTTGATTTTATGTAACTTTCCTTTTCGTTTTCAACTCAAAAGTTTCATTTGCATGAATACTAAGTATCATTCCTGACTCCGTTTTGATGTGTGTATATATATAGTTTGATATATATGTATATATCAAACTGAATAAACGAAACTTATTTATTTGTACTCAAAAAACTCCGTAAATTCCTACCTCCTACATACTTTCTCATAATCACAATCCCAACAAATTCCATCATATCACCCCCTTCGTTGTAAATCTACCGACTACCCTACAGCTTCCTTTAATAATGTTGCTCTTAACCCTGTCGAACAGATCCGCTACCTTTCGACTCCATTTGGACAAACGACTAACCTGGAATCCTCGCAGAAGACTGAAAAGACAGGAAATTGAAAGTCGATTTCTACTATTACAGCACTTACTAGAAAAACGGTCTAAACTTCCAATTCATTAAAAAAGACTGGTCTACATGACTATAATAAGGCCTATCTGGACAGACGGAGTCGAGCTTTGGGCTCCAGAAAAACCTTTGAATTCCTCTCGTATCAAATTCATACAATCAAAATTCCTTCGTATAATCCTCAATGCCCCTTACTGTGTCACAAATAAAACTATATAAAGACCTTAATGTTACATATATAACTGAACTAGCCCGAACCAGATATCATTCCTTCCATTATAAACTCCCTAACCACCCAAAACCACTAGTTTCTAACCTAGACTCCACTTCCATCCATGGCAATTCTCTGACGCGCCTGATGAGAAGATGGCCACAAGACCTGTTAATGTAAAACCGTCATTAATTCTTAACTTTATAACATTATATTCCATCTTCTATTATAATCAATCCACTACTGTCTTCTTAATTTATTGTTATGTATATTTTTCCAGTTTTGTTTGTTTATTTTTTTTTTAATTGTTAACTTTCTTTGATATTATATGTTTTTTTTCAGCCCTGATGAAGGCCTGAAATTCAGGTCGAATCATCAGTACAAATAAATAAATTTCCTTTATTTGTGTAATTTTGCTGATCGTACACCCGACCATCTTCTCATATTAGTCCACAATATAATATTGAAATCGGTCCTGATTAAAATTTGACTTGTTATTTTACAATTCCGACAAATACGGTACAATTTGTGTCTATTATAATTTTTATTTGTTAAGAGTGACAACTGTATTAAAATTAAAATAAAATAAGTAAATGTGATAAATATTTCAGAACACATGACAATTTTGGGAAGGAACCACTCAATGGCGGTACTTCAATCATTGCTTTACTTTAGAAGATCCCGTGGCCATCTTCTTCTCAGATACTTTGGAGGAATATTAGGGATTGTGGAATATGAGGAATTAAGAACTAATCGGTTTGGGTGGGTAAGGATTTTTTAATGCAAAAGAAATTAATTTTTATTAGAAATTAAAAAAACTAATTTTATTTTTAATATTTATTAACATGAGTGTTACAATCTTATCTCACTCAATACATAATTTTTTTTTGTCCTATTACTAAAAAAAAAAATGAAATGGTTTAAAAAATGTGCAGCAAATTTTAAGGATAAACTACAGGAGTCCCTCCAGGCGAACCTGCACCTACATCATCAATATTAGTGAGTGTTTACTTGCTCAAAGTGCCGTGTGTGCCAAGAAGTTTAGCAACGGAGTTAGGCGACGGCATCCTCCATCAGTTTGACTTATAGTTCACGTTCAAAGTTCAAACAACCGGCTTTTTGGCTTTTGTCCAAAAAACAGCAGAAGGAGAGAAAATATTTGTGTTGGAAGAAAGTAAGGAGAGATCTTGGGAAAAAGGAAGTGACGAAACTTCCAAAAGTTTCACTAGTGAGGAATTAAAACGTTTTACTTAGGTTATATGGATTGTGTCGAGAGCAAGATGGTCCAGTTTCGAAAGTTTATATTGATCTACAAGCAGTACAATAGCTTGATTTCGGGATGTAGATAGATTAATACAATACAATTGAGAGTTTGATACAAATTAATGTATGTTGTTATTTACACATTGGATTAATCATAGAATTAATTATTAATTATATCTATACGTATTATAGCGAGTAGGTTGGTCGATGTACGACTTGTCACAATCCATGTTGTATGGTAAATACGAAAGAGCTCCTGGCAGATTTTCTGGATGACTTATTGTGTAACCTTGTAATCTAAAGTTTTGTATGTAAACAAAATAATAAAATCTCCTACACATCATCTTTCCTCCGCATCACTTGTTCCCTGCTTCACCTCTTAGTTTTTTTTTCATTACTTTATTATTATTTTTAATAAAAATCCACGATCAACTATTAATTCTTCATAATGAAAAAAACAAAATTTTTTTCTTCCTGCTTACCTTCAATCTGCAAGCCTTGATGAAGCTCTGCAATTTTTTTATAAAACAAATTAGTTTGCTTTTATATATCATTGTGGGCTTTAGGGGTATATTAAAATATGCTTATATATACACGTTAATAATAAAATAATTTCAAAATTATTATAAAAACATTACTCAAAGTTGAATAAAAAAAAAAAAGACAAAACAAAAGCAGACTTGATTAATTTAAAAGGTTTTCTAGACATTAGCGCTGTTTCAGGCTTGAACCTTTCATCCAAATGAGATAGGGCTTATTAAAAAGTTAGCCTAATCCCTCTAAAAAGTTTTGCTCCTCATCAAAATGTAACAGGCTTCAGTCCCAAAGCCCTCCACTATTACAGCAAAACGGAAGGAGTACTGTCTTCTTCTAACTGGGGTAATTTTTCATCTCTCCCTTCCCCTTTCTTACAACTTAACCAGATAACATTTACAAAATAAAGAAAAAAACTTGTGTAACTTTTCTACTCGATCATGTACTTAACGTTAATTTTCAAAGATCAAAATGCACAATAGAATTTCTAAGTTAAGATGATCCTTTTCATCAAAACTATATAACGAGACGATCTGCATTAAAATACAAAAGAAATGTATAAAAAAACCCTGGGTTATCCTTAACCTTAAAATATATCTTTAATAAACAAATATTTCTGTTTAATTTTTTTTTATTACTATTTATCATTTACAAGAACGCTAATATTTATTGTCCTTTACTTGTGTTATTCTCACCTATTATCAATATTGTTATTTGTAACCGGATTATTACTAACTTATACAAAAGCTATAAAGGTACAATCCACAATAAGTCATTATAGTCCTGTCATATTTTCACAAAAAGATCACAATAGGTGCAAATGCTTTGGTAGGGATTATTTTATGTAAATAACCAGCTACAAAAAAGTACAGCTAACGGACTGTCGGGAGTTTTGGAAATTATTGCAAAATATCTTTTTTAAGTAGTATAATAAATAAAATAAAAAATGTAAGTCAAGTATAAACTTGTAATAAAATTAGTTTTGCATATAACCAGCACACAAAACTACATCTTTGTGAGGAGATGGTTGGGGGTGGTGGGTGCGGATCAGTGATGTAAGTGAAAACTTATTTATTAGTGGCGACGATTTGGTCAGAATTTCTAGCCTTCATCAGAGCTAACAATAAAAAGCAAGATGATAATCAATGAATAAAATTATATATAGAATGATTAGAAAATAATAAAATAGGTAACATTATTCATGTCTTTCATAGTTAAAATATTACAAGAAGATAAAGCTGTATGAGAAGAGTAATACTAAAATTAAGTACAAGAAAAGAATAAATAATAAAATGCAAATGAAAATCTATTTAGTAAATATTTTATATTTATATGAAAATTATTTAAAATAAAGTAATAAAAGAAATGAGGAATAAAAACTTTTTTTCGAGCTCACCTGCAATCTACAAGCCCTGATGATACCTTACAACGTGGTGCGAAACGTTATGAAAAATTAAATCTTTCTTCCAAATATGAATTTTCTAAGTTTAAAGTTTCTAATTAAACATGTTTTTACTAATCTAAGTCGAAACATTTTTTATGTGCTGTGTAATATATTTGTTCCTAATAACTTGATATTATTATAATGATATAATTAACATATTTCGTAACCTATTCAATAAGCAAATGTGATCATTATTCATGTGAAATTGATTTATGGTAGCATGAAAAAAATAATAATAATAATTGTTTTACTTCGCCTTGGGGCAGAAAATCTCATCTTAGAGAGTGCTATTATAAGCGCCATCTCTCAAGAGAACAGATTGCCTTTGCTATCCTTATACTGGACTTTTCTTTAAAATGAAATGCCTATGTTATTTAGATTGAATGAAAATATAATGAATTAATAATTAAGACTCATTACAATTTCAGTTAATTATTAGGTTGGTCCATATAAAATTTCGGATTTTTATTACATGCAAATATTTCTCTTCCTGTTTTCGTTATGCATAACCTGCTTTTCACTATACGTGATTTTCTCAAATGTTCATTTATGTTATTTGTTTTAAATTTTGTACGGATATGAATTCTCCTGATATTCATCTAATTTTTTAGTATAAACTTGGTAATAATGCATCAAAAGCTGCCCGGTAAGCAGGATCTTAAGGAGAATACTATTAAAGATTGAAAAGTGCAGCATTGTTTTGAAAAATTTCGGTCTGGTGGTTTTATACTACAAAGCAAGCCGAGAGGAAAACTTACATCTCACAGAACAATTCTGAAATTAAATGAATTTGAAATATGAAATTTTGAACCTATTCACCGGATTTCTTGCCAACCGACTCTCATTTTTTTTAACATTTGGATCTGTTTTTACGGGCTAAACAGTATAAGAATTCGATATCTGAATTTATTGATTCTAAAGATAAGAATTTTTTTAAGACAAGCATCTATGCTTTAAAGTCCCGCTGGGAAAAGTAGCGAATTGAAGCGAATTGAATATACTTTAATTAAATAACATGCCTGTGAAAAAAGATATGTAGTTTTATATATTCATTTGAAATCTGGCATTTTATATGCAACAACCTATTATTACCCGATAAATATTATAGAACAGTATTAAATAAAAATTGCTCTTTATATAAATTGGAATATAATGTTATACAATATAGAACTGAATAATATTACTATAATGGAAGTACTGTCGCAATAGAGCTTTACAGCCAAACTAGAAAATCTGGGCATGTCAGTGCAATTTATGTGGATTTCGAGTGACTGGGGAATCGTAGGGAACGAACTGTCCAATCGAGCTACAAGATAAGCGCTCCCGCTTCAGGGACGTGGAAAAGTCGTTTTAACTCCAATAGAGATGAGTAGACCTTATAAGGGAAATTAAAGATGGGTGGCAGTCTATGTGGGATGAAAGCTCTGCGCGTAAGCTGAAAATTATAAAGAAGGAGGTTGGACTACTCCAGGGTCATAGGCTACAAATGTCGTAGAGAGGAGGTTGTGGTGACTAGACCAAGAATAGGACACACAAGACTTACTAATTCCTATCTCATTGCAAAGGAGACGCGACCGAAACGTTAATAATGAAATAACAATATGACAATTGGGCACATCTTTCAGGAATTCCCATATTTTACGACACAACTCAGAAGTTTTGGATTAAAACCTGACATATCACCAGCTCTTAGAAGCGATAACAAAACTATAGTATCGGTATTTAAATTTTTAAAAACACATAATGTGCTAGCAGAAATATGATTAAAAAATAATGATAAGAGATTCACCCTTGTATAATTTTGGAAAAATAATTTCAGAAAACTACATCTTACATTCTTCAGTGTGTGTGAAATAAAATAGCCAAATGAATGTTACCAGAAACTAATAAGAATTAAACGGCGTTAATGGAAGAGTTACGCCGTTAAACAAAATAGAACGAACGAACTGTACAGCCAAGACCGCAACAGCCATCTGTAAGCTGTATTATATTTATAGTTATAATAATGTTTATTGTTTTTGCAGTATATTACTTTCAGATCTCGCATGATATAGCAACTAGTGTGACTTAAGCCCCCGTTTATTAGTGACTAATTTCTTTTACTAAAAACTCATTTTAATTAACAAATAAAATACACTTGGCAGGTAACCTATAATAGTGCCTTCTGGCAGAAAAAGTTTGAAGATTTCTATTCTAGTCATTTTATTCTATAAATAGAACTTAGAAGTTTGTTTATTATTTTTTAAAAAATATTCTTGGCATATTTTATTTGTATCATTTTGTCTTATTTAGAATATTTTATATCTCCTTAGATGGCCGAATGCAGTAACTTTTTTGCTATTGACGAAGGGGCAGATAGGCGTAGAGTGAGGATCGAGACATGACAAAAGTAGGGACGATGTCAATAAAGTAGTACCTAGGCCAGGAGCCTTCTGTCAACAGGGAACAGGTCCCGACTTCCCTCTCACTCCCCCCCCCTTATGAACAGAAATACTTTTAACAAATCTCCCTCTCTGTTTGTAATGCACTCACGACCTCTTATCTCTATTTTTTTTGTTTATTTTTTATTTCTTCTTTTGTGCCATATAAAAGCTAAGTTATAGTGTGCCAACCTCCTCAGTTAAATAATGCTTTTCCTATTACACGTAATTTTTCAGCGATGAAAATCCTGATAGGTGAGGTGACTAAATTTTGTGAATATTATTGAATTCAAGTAACGGGAGGATTAGTGAAAAGCTATATAATCGTTATAAATATCTATATAACTATTATAAATTTTAAATTTATAATATTATTTATTATAATATTTTCATAAGATCACAGTGTAATACTTGATTTTACATATAAGGTGGACTAATAAAAATGGGTCCTAAAAAATTGAGTTGTTTCAATTCATTGAGTTATTATTTGTAAAATTAGAATTGGTCAATATTTTATATTTATTTGGATTATAAATATATAATATTTATAAATTAGGAGTACCCCTCTAGTTATAAATATTGATTAAACAAACTAATTAGTATCCAGGCTAATTCTTAAAACATTCCTTATTATTTCTTTAAAAGTCCAACGTTTTGGCCAATTTGGATATCATCAAGGGCCATCTTAAATATAAATTTACATCTAATTATTTAAAGGATTTTTGCAGGCTATTCTGCCCAGGTGATTAATATAAATTAAAATCACCCTATTTCATTAATTTTTTAAAAAATTTAGTAGAAGGTCAACGAACACTTTTCTTACCAACGAAATAAATATTATCGTTAAGATATTTTTGAAATTATTTTCTGATTTAAATATACTAATTAATCTTAGATTTTTTGTCTTTGAGTATCGCGGTCTTGTTTTCAAATAGAAAATGTTTAATGTTAAAGTTCAATTTTTGCTTGGAAACAGTTGTTCAAAGTAATTCTCAAAAGCAACGTACCTATGAGAATAAGTATTAGAAGATTTAACAATAATTGCTTTTGTTTATTATACCTTTGTTTTACTTTTGAAGATTACATAGGACATGGTCTGACTAAAAACAATTTATTTTAAACTATTCAACATTTACATAAGCCTATAATGATTTAAAGAATCTTTTGAAAACATAACGAACATTGAAATAGAACTACTTAACTGGGGGTATATTCATACATTGGCAATAAGAGAATCTCTTTGATGCTTGGCATTAGCTGTAACAATCAGAGAAAACAACGGACGACCGGAGCTAAAGTAAAACTGGATGGTAAGGTTGATGGAGTAATCCGTAAAAGAGAGGAAACGAGAGGGAACATGGCAAACAGGTCGGAGATGGATGAGCCAACATCCTTTCCATGATGACGATTTGCCGGAGTACGTGGAACCACTTTAGGTGAGAGCCAACTAAAAGTGTCTTATGTCCTCTCAGGGAGCCCTCTTCTCCCTCTTGTATTATCAATGAACTAACTTGTTGTGTGCTTATGTGTGCAATACATATAAGTCGAGCTGGCTTTTAGTTATTATCAGCCTAACGGATTTGCGGGAATCATGTCTCTTTCTTGTTTTGTCGATGATGACAGAAGGTATAATCATCACGAATAACCAAATTTAACATCAACAGTCTTCCCTGAAATTCATTAAAATCCAAACCTTCAAAGTACGACATAATCTTGGTGTTGCAACCCAAGCTTTATTTCTATTTGAATTTGAAAACTAAAAGATATTATCATATATCTCAGAGATAATCACCAATAGTCTTCTACAGATACTGAAACTGAAATGGACGGCGGCCAGTCAATGGCTCGTACTTTATCTACTCGTACTGTACCTACTCCTCTGCCACGCCCCTAGAACGGACATATGACCCGCCTTTTTGGCTTCACTTTTTCTGTCGGCTTACCTCCTCTATTAACTCCTTCTTCCAAGATCGAAGATGGTCAATATCAGAAGTGAGTCCTTCACACATTGGGTTCTAGCAGTAGTTGCAATTACATCTTCCTTATTTCCTACGTGATAAAATCTAGTTCAGATTCACATGACCAAAACCTTTAATAACTATCACCTATCTTATTTAATTTAGCACTAGAATACGTTGGTAAAAATGTAATGAATACTGAAAAGTCTAACTTTAAGTGGTAAAGTACCGTAGATTGGGAACGCTAATTATTCATTATTATTAGGTGAGGAGAAAGAAACTACAAAACTAAATACAACTACATTGATAAACTTTAGTAAGGAACTAGGTCTCGAAATATATATAGATAAAACAAAATATATGGTTATCAGTAGAAACGGTTTTATGGTTATTTAGGTTCTATGGTAAATAGAAAAAACGATATTGATGAGGAAATAAAAGCGAGATTAAAGACGGGAAATGCTTGTTATTTTTTATTTCGAAATTGCTTAGTTCGCGCCTTCTGTCCAAAACCATAAAAGTTAGAAGTTACAAAACTATTATCCTTCAAACTATTCTTTATGGATGTGAAACCTGGCCCCATATACGACAGAGAAGAACTGTGCCTTATGATTTTTGAAGATAAAGTAATACGTAAAATATTCGGACCGAAACAGGATGAATTAGCGGAAGAATTTAGAAGACGAATTGAGGTTATAAAAAATTTTTTTTTAAATACTTTTTTATTTATTGATAGATATTACAATCTGCCACACAGTTGTGGGCAATAGGTTATAGTGATGAATGATCTTATACCTACTAAAATAAATAAATGAATAAAACTCTTCAAATATATACAAACAGAAGATTAAACAAAATGAACATAATCAAATTATGTGTATGACAAATAAATAAATAAAATAATATAGTCTCTAGTCACATTTACACTCTAATATACAATATTTACACAATCGACCTGAGAATCTCTGAGCCCACTCTATCCCCCACGTGTGAGGGGTAGAGCCGAGTTCAAAAGATCCCAGCGCATCCCTCTTGCCGTTTTATAATATTTATGCAGATAAGACAGGCGTGTAAGGATGTAGAAGCATCTCCAAAATGTTTTTAAACTCTGAGCCTATGATGAGTCTATGAGGGTAAACAAATGTCTCAGAGGTAAACTGAAACGTAGATAGGAAGATTGCTTTAAATTAAATTGTATAGGTATATAGTACCAATTAAAAAAACAAGGGATTATCATTATCAAATAAGCAAAATAAGACCCATAAAATACCATTCGGGCGTAAATCGGTTTGATCCTAGTCTAACCATCTATGGTTTTATATTATCGGTTCCAAAACTCTATTTCTAAGATGGAGAAATTTCATCCATTATTAAAATTTGAATATCACTGTGTATAGACTTAATTGATTTGTAACATATACACCATCGCATCTTGATAAATATGTGCTTATAATTAATTATATTTTTGGATAAAACTTTTCAATTGAAAAAGTTTAATCTGAGATTAAAATGTTTGATAATCATATATTAAATCAAAATTTCAATTTACCACAACAGTAGCGTTAGAGATTAGTTTGAGATTGTTATGGCTTCAGTTTGGTAAGAAAGGTGTTTAATTTTTGTTTTTACTAACAGCATTCAAAATGTATCATTTATTTAAATAGAATGTGTCTTCATTAAAATAATATAAATTTTCACTGTTAGAACGAAACCTATGCAGATTCATAAGAGCATGATAAATCCCATGATGTCTCTATCCAATATGTTATTTACCGCTAAAAGTCGGTATCTATGTCCACCGAAACAAGAGAAATCGAATGAGATCCTGGAGGATAAATGTTGCTCCTTTAGTGTCCTTTCAGGAAATGATAACTTTTGATCTGGGATCTTTATATAGGGTATAGGGGATGCCCAAAGGACGCCCATAAATCCAATCCCGGGATTAAGACGTATTTACCCTTCCAGTAGGGTCTGTAGATATTTGTCCCTACCAATCTTTCTGTTGACATACCGTCATTTCTCCAGTTATTAATTTATTTTTTATTCCGTACCGTCATCCTATATATATTTATAGGGCATACTCTTATAACATCAAAACTTAATACGGTAGGATGAAATATCATAGCCAGTAGCGACGATATTGGGCGATATAAAAATAGAATTGTATAAAGCTGAGTTTTTACCCAAGACATGATAAATTTTCACTGTTACAATACCTGACATTTACTGACTTCATATAAGAAACTTCTTTGAATTTTCAACTATTAATTAGATAGATTCGTGTGAATAATAATGATTTGTAGATTGCTTCATTTGACTAGCGAAGATTATGTGAAGTTTATGATTTATTGTAAGAACCTATTTGAACCGATAAATATTACAACTTACTTCTTTCCAGGGCAATGAATAATAGTTATAAATGATTACATTCATAAAATAATAAGATAAGTAAATAACAAAAGAATAAATATATTCATGTTCATGTGTAGTGTAGATGTGTTTCATAGTGTAACTCAACATACAGCTGTTCCTTAAGAAATTCCTACGTTTTTTCATTTGAAATTATTAATTTTGGAATTTTTAAGAGTGTAATTGAGAAATTCAACAATTTATCTACAACTGAGAATCCGAGTTAAAATCGACTTAAGTCTTGACAACATCCTATATCTTCGTACATATTTAACTTTTTTTATGCATTTCTAGTATTTTCTATAACTTTTTGAAATCACTTGAACTGTTGATGTAGACCTATAATAAGTATTTTATCTATCTAGTTTGCTTCTGCGAGAAAGTTCGCACTAGATACATTTCAAAATAAGAAATATTATGATCATAAGTATAAACAATACAACATTATAAAGGTAGAGTCTTACCACACTGGAGGCTAAATATCACTTAGGTTTTACAGTTAAGAATTATCTATCCGTAAACTTATATTAAATCTAATTGTACCCGCTGAAACCATATTGCTGATCTGTGCATGGATGGATGTTTTAAGCGGGCTACGAATGTTGGAAACCCGCTAGTCTCTATAATTCGTGATATGAAAATTGGAAATCGTTTGAGCCGTTCTCACTTTTATTATAGTTTAAGATTTTGATTCGTACTTACTATTCACTACCGTATTGTAGGATTATATTTATCTTATGATATAATTTTCATTTAGTGCATAATTAACAATACCAAGGTATTCAGCCCTAAAATTCCATGATAAGGTAAATTTCTACCTACTCATGTCAGTACTTAAATTATATTTAGTAATATCGCCTAATTAAGAGAGTTACTGTAGCTGAAGATTGAGAGGCGGGATTTCATCCCATAGCGTCTAGTTATTTAATATGGAACGGTTAACGAGGAAATGTCTT
>NW_027110335.1:932421-949399 GCF_000696795.3 Halyomorpha halys
TATATATATAAAAAAAAGAAATTTCCTATATTTTGTACTAGTTTGCTCTCTCTTTTTTTTTTAATGATTTTTTCCACATACTCATACTATGGATTAATAGCAGACATGAAATCTGCTTCCTAAATCCAGTTGGCAGAACCGTAGTGCATAATTCAGGGTGATAATGAGACAGTTTGGATGAGCGTTGAGGAAGGGCTGCTTGATAATTTGCGGAAGGGGACATTCTAGCCCCGGGGACTTGTTGCGCCCCCACAATGGCCTTTTAAGCCTCCCTGAAAAACGATTTGTCTTCGGGTAGGACCAGTTCGCCGAGGGAGCTGCAATGAAGATAAGGAAGAAGATATGAGGGACCTGTTCATGTGGTTTCATGTTATCCTCCTTGTGGAGCGTGTTGCAGTCCTACTAACAAATTCTAATTTCATGAACAATTTAACATTTATCAAATCAATTAACAAAAAATATTATTATATAAAATATCCTTTATATTAACTAAGTTTTGGAAACATGTTTCATAAGGAAGACTTCACAGGTATCAATTTAATGGGACCTGAAAGAACTCTTCTTATTGGATACGTATTAGGGGAGAGAATATATACCAACAGTGCCACGAAGCCAAATTGTAGTATTTCTGGAACAATGCTTTTATTTATTTATTTAATTTTCAAATATAAATATTTCATGGAGTTGTAGCAATGGATAGATCCTCCACATGTCTGTATCATTCCATTATATAACTAGCATCCAATTTACTTGTTGTATATATTATAATAAAGTAAATATCAATAAATAAATAAAATACTTTTTTCATTATACGATTCTTGAGAATAATGGTCTATTTAAAAACAATCTGATATAGAAAGTTATATATAAATTAAGAACACGTGAGCTTAAGAAATTTTCCTTGAGAGGACTTGACGTGGAACAAGTATGATAATAATAGTGGATAATATAGTGGAAATAAGTTTGATAATATTGTCAGTGAATTCAGAAATCCTATCATATATGTTTATATTAATATAGATACAGGTTTACTTTTTAATTTTAAATTTAAAAAACTAAGATTTTTAATCTGCATACCAACGGAAAACGCAAGGCACTATGATGGCTTAAACATGACGTCATTTATATATAAACTAACAACACTGAAGTAGCAATTTACACTTTTTAGCGGTTTTTAAATTATTAAGAATTTTTCTGTTTAGAATTTTCATTATTTTTAAAAATCTGTGTAGGTTTATCATAAATTACAGTTTATTTACTAAAATTACTATAAGCTTAGGCGGTATGAAAATCCATGTTCAATTAGATCGGTAATCAATTCTAGATGGTATGCAGTCTACTTTCATTATCATTTTTTTGACTGAACCCATTATTTTGTATCAAACGTAATTCTTTATATTTTTTTCCAACTGAAAGGCAAAATAATTACGTTTTTAGTTACTTTAAGTAGTCTTTAGGAATAAATATAACAAAAATATTTTTGTACCCACGCATAAAGAAAACCACAAAAACAAGAAACAAGGAGTAAAAAATTAAAACGATAGTAATAAGCTAAAAATAAATAAATAATACCTTTAATAATAATATGTAAATAAATACAGTAGTTAATTACCTTGCAGTTGATATTATATAATGGTCTAGATTAATATTCTCGGCCAACATGCTTTCGTCCCTAATACCTTCTATAAACCTCGTTATGCTATTTAGAATACGGTATTTAACGGTTTTTTGGAAAGTATCTTATATCGCCTATTTGAAAATAGTATCTTCCTGATTTATTTTAATAAAATTGCTATTTAGTCTCTGTATTAAACAATACATATATAACACAAATACAAAACTGTATTAAAAAAAATATACAATAAGTAAAGTGGATGTTAGTTATATAATAGAATGATGCAGACATTTGGAGAATCTATCCATTAAAAGAACTCCAGAAAATAAATATAAATTAATTATATTAGACAATTAAATATAAGAAAATAAATAAAAGCTATAAAAAATATTATTCCAGGAATACTACAATTTTGCTTCCAGCCACTGTTGGTATATATTCCCTTCTCTAAAACGCATCTAATAAGAACAGTTCTCTCACTTCCCATTAAATTGATATCTGTGAAGTCTTGCTTATGGAGCTTGTACCCAAAACTTAGTTAATATAAATGACAAGAGAGAATTAGGTAGTAAGAGCAGGTGAAATGATTATTATGAAAGTGATTTAACCTCACATTCAATAAAAATAATCTATAATCTCCTATTTAGTAAAGATAATCTATAAATATAAATATAATAAAATGAAATATAAGATTGGTTTATGAATTATTTAAATTTAAGTTATTATTAAACTAAAACTTTATATAGTCTCTTTTAACAGCATATCTATATTCCCATTCGAGTGTTATAATTTCATGTGTAGTAATTTATAATATATTATGATAATCAAAACAACATTATAATAATAATACAATGATATCAAAATATGTAATTTATATAACTTAATAGGTGATATAACTAGCTTGAAATATATTTTTGCAAGGTAAGAGGTTTTATAAATTATTTCAATTTTTTTAAAAAATTTAATGGTCATTCTTAAGGAATATAATATCTCACTTATGTTAATTCATTGTTTAAGATATTTTTTCATCATTTTTTAGCTCATATTGAAATTTGATTATTTACTTTTCTAACATTTATTTATAATATAACGATATTTATTTGTTTAAAATAATTTTGGGCTCGAGGTCATTTGCGCTCTACAAATGATTTATGAAAAGAAAGTCGAAAAATACAATTATATAACTTTAAATTTTATAAAACATAATTTTTTTTTTTTTCAGAAAATAAAACAATTTATCTGCTACCTTTTAGTTATTTTTTACTATTTTTATTACTATGTTGAAAATATTTTGAAAGAATTAGGATACATTTGTTTAAGGAAATAAGATATACAAAATCGATGCACTTTTTTTATCGATTAATATCTCTTATACAATCGGTTTCTCATAAAATAATATAAAGAAATTCAAAACTATAACTATATAAAGAAATAAGGTATTGTAAGATTCCAAGTGCAGTTTTAAAAGCAATAAAAATTTTTAAAGCATTGAAGAGACAGAAATTATCCCGCGCATGAGTCGACAGCACCTCAAGTAAACAGATCGTTACAAGCTTTATTTTTTTTTTCACTTGTTGGCCCGATGCAATTATGTTTAGCAGGGGCTTCAATACAATATTGTTAAGTATTTATTTTTTTTTTTATAGTTCTTTCATTATGTTGTATTTTCGGAATATATTTGTATTGTTAATGTATTCAGTTATTGCCTATTATTTAATTTAATTAGTTTTAATTAAAAGATAAAATTTAAGTATGATAATCTTGGTTCAATTAAATTTTAGCAAAATAGGATTAAATATTATTTTAATTTAAAATATTTTTTTGTGTGGTAGAAAGAAGAAAAATATTTTTCTAATGGTCCACAGATCTATACATATACTTACATGTACCGATTTAAAAATTATATATGGTAATCAAGATTAACACCAAATTACTATTAGAAAAAAATACAAAATCAAATTTTATTTATTCGTAAGTATTACAATCTGCCACAACCTTGGACAATAATTAATATTTATAAATTAGCACATTCATACCTAAATATTTTTTTAAAATTTATTTATTGATATTTACAACTGTACATAAATACATCAAGTAAATTTGAGGAAATCATAATGGTATGGTACAAGCATGTAAAGAAACTATCCAATGATAGCACTTTGTTTTTAATAATAATAATACTTTCATTTATTGATAGATATTACAATCTGCCATACAGTTGTGGGCAATAGGTAATAGTGATGAATGATCTCACACATACTAAAATAAAATAAAATAAAATAAATAAATGAATAAAATAAATAAATAAGTGAAAAAACTCTTAAGATATATACAAACTAAAGAATAAACAAAATGAAAATAATCAAACTATCCGTATGAAAAATAAATAAATAAAATAACATGATGATAAAATAATATAGTCTCTAGTCACATTTACACTCTAATATACGATATGTTAGCACTCTAAAAACATTTTTACAATATAAGGTCTCGAGGCCATCTTCTTTTCAGACGCCTCGGAGGATTGTCCGGAATAAAAGAGGAAGCAAGATTAGAAACTAATGGGTTTGAGTGGTTAGGGAGTTTGTAATGGAAGGATTGATATCTGGTTCGGGCTAGATCCGTTACAAATGGAACATTGAGGTCTTTGTGGATGATTCATACCTAAATTAAAACTTTTAAAAAAATAAAAAATTAAGTATAAATTCTCTATATGTATATAAACAAAAATAAAATGAACACAATCAAAATATTTACATGGAGAATCATGAATAAAATAAAATAAGCAAAATTTTCAATTTACATAACACAAGATAACAATAAAGGTTGAGGAGGGTTCTTGGAAGCCCTCTCATTTCTTCACTTAGACAGTGATTTGAGGCTGAGTAAGTGCACTATATGGTCCACCATCTGGCCATTGCCAGAACTCAAATTGCCTAGTTTATATTACTATAATTCTCTCCGAATCCTTCGTTTCAATCTTCAAGATCGATCGAACCGAAGGGTTTGGATGATTAGCAAGGTTTATATGGAATTATATGGATACGTTTAGTGTTCGAAGATTTGCCCAGAAAGGTACCCAAGCAGTATTGTTTCTTTTCAAGAGCTGAGGAAATGTAGTCGACGATTCTGAAATCTTGTTGGACTGTGCAGTGCCTTGGACGGAATCAAAATTGCTGTGTGGGAAAACTCTGTGATTCAACTACGGCTAGGAAAGGTCTTAGGAGGATTTTTCATACATTTTTGAGAGAATTGGGAGTAAGCTAATAGCTCTGCAGGAAACGTATCTTCGAGAGGTTCTATTTTGAAAAGATAATTATAATGGTGGTATATGGTGTTTTCACAGGATAGGAAAGTGGGTTGTTCTAAAAGGAGTAAGAAGATCATACCCTGGACATTTACAAGGAGTTAGTATCTGCTGTTAATATTTTACCTCAGAGGGGGTGACTACTCTACGAGACCAAAATAGTATAGAAAAACAACTTAATGTCGACGTTTCAGTTCAAATAGAAGGCTTTCTTCATGTTAGTCAAGAATAAGATTCAATAACCATTAAAATCTTGTAAAGATGCGACATGGAAGAGAAGAGAAAGAAATACTTTATTCATGCTGCCCAAATACATGGGTTGCTACATTACACAGCATACTGATCAATCCGTGACTGGACAAATATAAGTTACATATTTTTACATGATATAATATAATATATAATAGATACATAACATTTTTTTTACTTCCACAGTTTTCTTTTACTTTTCTTTTACAATTAATATCAGTCTACAAACTAACTACAAGTTTTGAAAAGCAACAATATCCGCACATCTTGTGGATCCATCCGTATCTACGCAGTAGACCTCGTCAAAGCAGGCAAAATCTCTTTCTTTTAGGAGCTTCACTAACTCGAATTTCACTCTATGATGTCGGCGTGTTATGAGGAGGGAGTTGTTGGGGCATTTCCCCAGCACATGTGCTGGTGTTTCCGAAAACACCAATAATAAAAATTTAAGAAATATAAAAAAAAAAATGTCATTTTTCTTTAGTCTTTATTATTTTTAAGTTGTTTTTTTATTATTAGGTTCATTGTAGAATTGAAAAAAAAAATCCTTGCTAAATGGACCACTTACATTCATACTTAAACCCTTCAAGTCAAATAAATATAATTGGGCAAGAGCAATTTGAACAAAATCGTAAAAAAATATAAATCAGAAAACCTCCCGGAGCATCCCCGACGAAGGCCTAAAATTTAGTTCGAAACGTCAATACAAATAAACAAGTTTTTGTTTATTTGTATATTTTTTTAATGACCGCACCTCGACCATCTTCTCTTTAAAGTTTACATTAGTGGTTTCGATTCCAGAAATTTGTGTGCAGCCTGAAAAATTGTATCACTTTTTTCTCCTTCAATTAAAAAAAATATATATTATATATATGTTAATTCTCTACTGGGGTCGGGCTTCAGACTGTCCTAAAGCTATCAAGTATGTAACAAAGAAATTTCAATCTATTGAATAACTTATGAGATGTTCCACTAATAAAGCAAAGTAGGAATACGTCCGTATCAAGGCTTCGACTATTATACAACTAATAGCGTTTCGGGACCCCCTCTACAATTTTCTCACTACTATTTCCAATATATTATGGACTCATTTCTGTTCAAATTTTATACTTTCTATTGGTCATAACAGTCTATAATTGTCTTTTTTCAAACACATAAATTATCAATGCAAACCATGAATCGATAAATGTAGATAAATAAATAAAAGTCATACATCGGCTGAAATCTATGCCACCCCATTTGCCTTGTTGTACTCTCCATCAAAAGTTGAGTGAGTAAAAAAGAGGGCAGTTGACCACAGCATTGGAGGTCAGGTTTATGTTAAGTTAGTAGCAATGTCCGCCGTAGTAATCTAAACTGAGACAGATAGCAACCGCTGATAGGCTCCTACTCACCCTCTACTTCTTTGCCACGCCCCTGGAGTTCATCATATTCCTATATAGATGAATGGAGTTCATCATAAGGCCCATATTTATGGCTTCACTTTTCCTGGTACCTTATTCTTTCTATTATACCTTTCACATCATGCTGAAATAGGTTAAGTGTTTTATACACGTTAGACATTTTTTAAATTAAAATTTCACTACTTTTCTTGATAAAAACTATGTTGATTTCCAATTTTTGCAGTATGGAAAAACCTTATTTTGGCCATTTTTATATAATATTTACATTGCCCTCTCTAAAAATATTGATCTTCCAAATCCCATTTTTTTCCAGACAATATAATTCCGGATATGATATGCACATACCTGGTTATTATTGTCCTAACACTCATTTGTCTTCGACGCAGAGCAGAACAGTAGCAGCGATGAAACCCATTGACCTGCTATATCCCGCCTTTGTTGATTGTGTGAGAATATGCAAGCCTCTTTTTTTTTTCCCCTGTTGTTGGGCAGGGCCGTGAGAAGGGAACAGATGGCCGAAACAATCACATGACATCCAGGGACCTCTCAACCAGTTCCATTATATTTTTCTACTCCGTGTTGGGACACAGTGTGTTCCTAGGATCAGCTGTTTGTTTTATTGCATCCTTGTATTTTGCAAGGGGAAACAACTGCTAAGCGTATTACAATTTCAGTCCGATAGAGATATCTGAATCCCGAGTTCTGTTGAAGCGTTTATCCTCAGTTCTGTAGAACAAGGTTCGGACCAGTAAAAGGTATAAAACAAAAAGCACTTTACAATGTTGTTGAATTGGAATTTTTTTTTATGGTGTTTATTTGAAACAAAAATGTAAAATTTATAGGCTATAGTCACGCATGGTGTTTTATATATATAGTTCGGTTCGGTCTCGAGGTTAAAACTAAAAAAAAGTATACTTTTAATGACATCATTTTATTCCAAAGTGTTTACCTATATTAAGGTTATCATCAAAAATAACGGTAATAAAATCTATTCCAATCTGAAAAATAATCAACTTAATTGTATTATGCATTATTAATTTATATAAATTATTTTTAATTACTAGTCTTGGGTAGTATCAATATTTGTATATTTAAGCAATTTAATATTATGGCTGACTATGTATATATTTTATTACTCTAATAGAGATATTCTCTTTCAGAATTTTAAATAATTTCTGAATATTTAAATAATAATGTATTTAAAAAAACACATGCATCAATGAACCAACAATATTCTTTTTAAAGCTATATCCATAATTGTTTAACAAAGAGCTAAGACTAAATTTACTTCTAATAGTGATATAGCTAGAAACTTCATGAAAGATGATGTAAAAATAGAGGGTATTGTATAACATGTAAAACACAATTTCACAGAAAAGGTTGTGTTTTATTTTGCTTAAAATGTATTATTATTTTTTATGGTTTGAAAAAAGTGTATTTACATATGTTTATTATTTTTATACGCATTGATTAACCTTATAAAAAAACAATGTGAACACCTGTTCTACGTAATTAAATGTTTATTGTGATCAAATTGTTCTAATCAATAAAGAAGCAAATAAGACATTTATTTTGTGTTTATTAGAGACTCTTAGAAAACACTTTTTTGTGTTGATTGAATGTTGTATTGTTGGCATTATAAAATTCGTCAAAGTTCTATTCTTTAGGATAAGCATCAAAATTAGCAATTAATATAATTAGCTATTTCATTTATTAAGATTTAAGTTCTTTATGTGACGTCATGCTTCATTTTGATAGTCAACTGAGAATTCTGTATTTTATCATATGATAAACTTTAATTGATAAATGATTGAAAATGATCTCGTGCCTAGTTCAAACGTCCGAATAAGAATGTTTTAAATAAAAATATATTGTTTGTATTTAATCATTTGGTTTCTTATAGAACTATTTTTTTCATCGTCTAATTGATAATAGAAAACAGTTCTTAAAATTGAGGAATAAATTTTCTACTTATAGAATTCTGACTAAGACATGAATGAGGTCTTTTAATGTCTATATGAATATTTGTTTACTATTAAAACATTCTGATACCCATATCAGAAAAAAATAGAACCTATAAGCAGGTATTCTATCTAGGTATTGGTCCTATCTGTTTGATGCTAATAGAGTGTGGAATTGTGAGCTAATAGAGTGAGGTTTCCAACCCTTCTCGCAACAAAGTTAATATAGTATACAGAACAAAATAAAAGAGAATAAAGCTTAGGAAACCATCCTAATGTCATTCAATTCAGCTTTAGATTAGAACCTCTTGCGTTCCAAGGAGTAGGCTGGATTACTTCTTCTCGATGATTGGTATCCGAAACCTATCATCCGAATCCAATGTCGGCAATGGTAACAACTGACTTACACAGCAAGAAGGAAGGATCGATCATCATTCGGTTTGAAGAATTCGAATAGATTTAAATATTCTATCGGTACTAAATGAATTTATGGAATGAAATAATTTCTGACATGATAAACATGTTTTTTTTTCGCATTTAAGTCCTATGTGACTTTCAGCTTAAGATTCAATAGTAAAAAAAAAAAATTCTTAATGGAATTTCTCAGTATTATATTCTGGATAAAAATACAATAATTTATTTTATAATAAATATAAAAAATGTGTTTATAATTTTCAATTCCATTCCTTCTTTCATTCTTTAAATCCTTTATCTTTAATCACTTGCTGTCCAAATGATACCACTTTTTTTTTTTTAAATAATATAGTATTGATTGAAGAATATTAATACAATCTTCCACAAAGAAAGGGCATTAAGTCTTATTGTTTAAATATAATAATTCATACAATATATAATGAAATTGAAGAAGAAAAGAAAAAAAAAACAGAAATAAGAGAAAATATAAATGTTAATGATAACAATAGTACTCACTGAATAAAATAAGAAACATTAAATTTAAATTAATAATAATAAAGAGATACATAAACAAAATAAAATACTATCATGATTTGCATAAATAAAAATATGAATTTGTATAAAAAAAATAATGAAACAAAACTGAAGAAAAAAGAAAAAAAAAATTTAATTTATAATAGTACTCACTAATTAAAAAAAAATAAATTAATAATATAATGTATATATAAAGTATTGGCTTTTTATAATATTTATTTGCAATTTGTGAGAATACATACAAAATATTGTTGGATCCTTTTAGTTTACCATTATGATTAATTTTTTGTAATTGTTTCTACAATATAACTGATGATTTATATTACACGATTTTATTTTTCACCTCTCTATTTTTTATATTTGATGTGTCTAATATCAAATTAAACCTTTCTTTATATTTTTCTTGTCATTTTCATTATTTAAGTTTTCATATTATTCTTATATCTATTGTATTAAATGAATAATTAAGTAATTAGTTGCCTTCTCTAACGATATGTTCTAATCGCATCATTTTAGATATTGTATTTTATTCTTTATATGTTCTTTTTTTTTTTTTTGTTGCTTTTTTTTCTGTTATCTTTTCGTTTAATATTGTAATATAACACTTTTCAATGTTAACACCGCATTACACACATACAGTACACGGTTTCACATGGAGTACATATGTACACTTTTAAATGAACTCCTGCTTAGGGTTACTATGCAAGAGAAAAAATATATATATTTTATTTGAAGTTAGTTATCTTACGATTTATGCTATGATAGATGATTTTATTTGTTGAATTTAACATAATAGATTATTAATATAATAAAATAATTCTTGCGAAAATAATGATTCTTATCATTATTATTAATGAACTATAGTATTGCATACAGGATATAACCACCTAATGGAAACTATGTTAACTTATTTTAACAGTAATGCGGCGAGAGGAATGCGCTGGGATCTTTCGAGCTGTGCTCTACCCCTCACACGTGGGGGGATCCTCAGGTCGATTGTGTAAATATTGTATATTAGAGTGTAAATGTGACTAGA
The DNA here is from genome assembly GCF_000696795.3 of Halyomorpha halys. Lineage (NCBI taxonomy): Eukaryota > Metazoa > Arthropoda > Insecta > Hemiptera > Pentatomidae > Halyomorpha > Halyomorpha halys. Next base: position 942,941 of record NW_027110335.1, read on the forward strand.
GACAATATTATTTCATCATTATGTTACTTTATTTATTTATTTTTCATACTCATATTTTGATTATGTTCATTTTGTTTATAAAACTGTTTATATATATTTTAAGAGTTTTTTTTCATTCATTTATTTATTTTATTTTATTGTAGTATATATGAGATCATACTATTCATACTAGACATTCACCACTATTACCTGTTGCCCACAACTGTGTGGCAGATTGTCATATCTATCAATAAATAAAAAGTATTTAAAAAAAAAAAAACTTATTTTAAAAAGTGGACTGAACCTAGCCAAGTTTGGGGAGGAGGCTACTCATACGATTCCTGAAGGACATAGATAACTCAATATCACAATTGTTGAAGTGAACAATAATTAAAACTGTTTAAGTCCTATCCTCCTAAATATATAGAGGAGTCTGTAGAAAGCTGACCAGCGAAGGATGGGTCGCTCTTCCCTCCCTTCCCCCACAGTCATTAGCTTAAGTAATACATGCTTCCATATAAATGAGCCTAAGGACCCACAAATTACCACAAGCGACCTCCCCGTTTATTTATTGCCTCTTTTTATACCCCGCCTGGTAGGGTATAAGGGTATACACCCTTACTTGGATTCTCCTACAACAGTTCCAACCACGTAAAAAGAAACAAAATGGGTCTGTTAATAAAGTGTTTAAAGTGCCGTATCTATTTTAATAATGGTCTGATTTTTAAGTTCTTATTTATTTATATTTTTAAGGAATAGCTAAACGGGTTCCCTAGAGTTGCCCAATATATAAGGTAGCGGGAAACAAATATATGTATATCATTCTTTTCCTGCATATATCACATTAAAATTTTGAAAAAATATATATATGGGTAATAAAAGTTTAATAATTAAAAAAAAATATGAAGAATCAACCTATCATGTTCAGGACGCCTATATTATTCTTTCTGTCTTATATATTATTCTGACAGGAAATCGTCATGTCTCTTGAATGAAGCATTCAATTTTTATGTTTTTTAATTTTAAAAAGATTTTGTTTATGTTTATAAATACCTTATCGCAATAATATATAAATTTATTTATAACGTTAATATATTAACGATTTACTTACACATTTGCAGATTGATAAAGCAACAAGGGATCAAGGAAAACTTTCTAAATTTATTTTATTTATATAATTGTAGTGCACTTTCTAATTCACAACTGTAAATTTTTATTGTTTCCATCAAAAATACACGTTTGCCAAAATATATTGCCTTACAATCATAAATATATATTTATCATTGCTTAAGATTCGGTAATCCATAACTGAAAAATAAAACAATAATATAATTTATTAATCTAAAAGAATATGAAAAATCAACCCATTGTGAGAATGATGTCTCTGGAGACATCTTGTCTCAACTAGTGTTTTGTCGAATGCCTACTCTATCTGATTGGTATATTATTCTTAAGATTGATAAATAATCTTTCTACATGTCTCTTGAATGAAGCATTCAATTTTATTTATGTTTAAAAATTGTCTAAAGTTTTTTGTTTTTCTTTTGGAGTTACGTTCTATAGCACCTAAAGCGACAAATACATATATTTTTTAGATATGTTAAGATAATATATTTTGAGAAAAATATGTTTTTGGTGCAATTAGTTTAAGAAAATATAAAATCAAAAGGTACAATATAATTATACAACTCGATAGCAGAGAAAAAGAAATAGAAAACAATAACAATAAATTTTGGAAATGTACATAACAATACATTAAGTAGATAGTAGATGATGTTTATTTCTTGTCATTTTGTAAGTATGAATGAGAATAGACTTTTATTAATTCATTCACATTATTTTAATTATTTTTATACTGTACCACATATTGTATAAAGTTTTACTTTTGGTACAGTTTTTTTTCTCCAATTTCTTCGACAATTAACCGTCCCCGACGTAACCCAAAAATCTACTTTTAATTTTCAAAAAAATAATTGACCTTTCATCTAAGTATTGTGATTAAAATAATAATGATGATGACAATAAATTGTCTCTTTATTTATTTAACTTTATTTTAAAATGCGACATATGAATGCGAGTTTCTCAGTATAACACAGAAATAAATGATTGGAAAATAGCTAATTACTCTCAAAAACGTTAGGAAATTCAATAATTAAGCGATTGTCAGTTATTGTTACTATAGGATTTGTTTCACAATTAATCGGAATCGTTGCTTTGCTTAGGGAATCGGATCCGAACATTTTTCCCCGTTTTATTTACTCCACTCAAAGGCCACCCTCCCACCCCCTGCTCCCAATTAAAAGTTGGAGTCCAATTTTAAAACTATTATATTTCGCTCTGGTGAACCCTTTCCAAGAGTTCTTGTTCATATTGTCAGCTGAGCAGATCCAATGTCGGGTCGGAATAACAAAAAATTGCAGTATTTTCATATCAGTTGGATTGTTTTTCCACGTGCTGAACTTTGTTGCATATCCATGAAGTTAGGGGTGGGAGTAGATATCGATATGTGAACTGATTTTTATTTTGATATAGATTGCTTCTTTTTTTTTGTAACTTGGAACAGAAGATAATAGAGTTTGAAAATTTCGTTTGAATTTCTCTTGTTTTATTTTTTTAAAGTTCTTTTATGATTTACATTTTATTTTTGTGATTGAGGTCTCTCTGTATTCAATACATTTATTGATTTCTATTGCTCTTATGTTTAAATTTCAATAGATACATATTAATTAATTATTCAAGAGAATTTAAAATTTGTACTTATCTAATGTTAAATTTAAGTACTGCACTGTTGTCGAACAGATCCGCTACCGAGAACAACATTTGTACAAACGATTAACTTGGATACCTCATAAAAGGTAGGAAACTGCTGGTCGATTCCAACTATTACAACACTTACTACACAAACGTTCTAAACTTCCAATTAATTACAAAATTCATTTACATTACCACAATAAGAACTATTTGGCTGATGGTGTTGAGCTTTGGTGCTCCACTGAGCCATCGAATTCCTCTCGTATCCAATCCTTATTGTACAAAATCCTTTGTAAAATCGTCAATGCTCCTTACTTTACTACAAATAACTTAATCCATATTGAACTCAATGTTCCATATGTTACCAATATAGTCAGAACCAGATATCAATCCTTCCATAAAAAAAAAACTCGGTGACCATCTTGTTTCTAATCTTTGTTTCTCTTGAATTTCTGATAATCCTCCTAGGGTTCTGAAAAGAATGATATCCTCCAGTCCTTCTAGCATACAAAAGTTGTTAGAGATGCTCTACAATCCTGAATTGTATGAACATCACCTGCTAGGTAGAGTCAAGGTTATAGCAACGTGGAGAACAAAATAGGCGTGTAAGTGAATAAAGTTGTTGGGCTTAAAGCGAAAGAGGAGAAAAAATATGTAACTTCAACCCATTAGTCAAAATTAAAAAAAAAAAAAAAATAAAAGTATTTCTAACTTAAAAATTCCTGACAATCCTCCGAGGCGCCTGAAAAGAAGATGGCGACGAGACCAGCTAATGTAAAATGTCATTAGATTGCTACCAATGGGTAGTTTCTCTACACGCCTGTAACACTCCAATTTAACTTAGATCAGATTTACTAAATGTATTATAATGTACAGTCGTAAATAGCAATAAATAAATAATTCAAAATTACAATTCACAGTACAATTTTAAAAGAATCAAAATTTCTTTTTTATGAATAAAAAATGGCGGCTTTTCCAGTGTCATAAAAATTCATTTTTAAGTTCTTTCAAGTATATAATAAATTGTATTATTATTATTTAGAAAAAAGTTCAGTTTTTACCTATACTGTATAAGGGATGCAGTAAAATTGTTAAAAACTAAATATTGAAGTATTTAAGATGCACATCCTCTAAAGTTTGTTTAAAAAACAAAAATGTTCGTTCATTTTTTTCTCAGAGCTCCATATCCTTAAAATACTAAAAAAACACAGAACATTATTTAAAGTAAAGCAAAGTTTATAAAATTTGTGTTCAATATAATACATTACATCACTGTAATAAAATGTGTTCAAAAGATAGTTTTTCAAAAAAGCTACATTTTTTTTTTTAATAACGAAAATCAATATTTTGTACATTGATATAGATGAATATCTTAAAAACAGCCACTCCAATAAAGATAAACGTTTTAAATTACATTATACTACATTCAACTAGCTTTACTTTTGGTGCTCATAGGCATCTGTACATCTCTTTCTCAGATACAGTTTTTCATAAACCAAGCGTTTTTGTTTTTTCCGAACAACGAGAAATCAAAATTTTCCAAACTTATTTTAGCAAACATAGAAACTGCCATTACTACACTAGCTAGTACTCTCAATTGAGAGCTAGTAGTAGTATAGTAGTAAATAGTATTAGTTCCTAGTACAAGTGTAGAAATAACGTGGTAATTGCACTAATACTTATTAGTTTTCATAATAGGGATAACTGTTAGTTATATTACAGGTGTTAAAAAGTACTAAAGTACAAGTTACTATTGTACAAGTCGGTGTAATTGTGTTAAGTTAAAGCGATAAGACTAATAGTATTATTTGTATGTCGTTTGTAGTCAGTACTAGTTAGCCAAAATAAATTTAAAAAATATTGTATTTTCGTTATTTGGAAAAAAATTTGTATTTGGAAAAATTGTGCCTCGGAAACTATTGAATGTTAACTGCTCTATTATGGCTCCTTTTTACTTCACTGTAAATGATATTTATTCTTGTTTTTTTAGTGTTTTAGGTAGTTTCAACGATATAGAGCTCCGAATTAAAAATTATCTTTTTTTTTAAATTTTGAAAAAAATTCAAATAAATTTAAATTCGTCCTATAAATCTTTTCATTAAAGTAATCGAACATTTGAGTGAAATAGCTTTTAATTTTTTAGTCCCTTCCTTCCATCCCCACGTCCTTGGACTAAGAGGTTAAATATTGAATTAAATGGTAGTGTAAAATTTTAGAGCTTAACAACGCCTACTTTACTTAGTTCATCGAACTATTTATTTATTGAGATATGAATTTTATCTCTTTTCTTAATTCATATATTTTTTTTTACAATTTTAGAAGATGAATAGCTAACGCTAAGGGCATTCTGGTATCAAAGAATTGTAGAAGTACGGTCTCTTAAACTTTACCTTCGTTACGTAATAAAATGTATAAAGGAAAGATAAATTCTTAGTTGGGTAAAGAAATCCGATCTCCAGTTGGACTTAGAGCTTGGATAACTCATCTTCCTGGAAGGTTCGACTTCTCATAGCCAGAGGCTTTGGGGAAAGATTTTTGATGTAAGAGATGATTAGGGAAAGGATAAAGTATCCTGTAACAACAAATAAAAAAAAAAAATTTTTTTTATAAAATAAATCGGTTCCAGGCCTCTCTGAGAAATCTGGTATATAAATAGTATTGTAACGAATTCGGAGTCAACTAAGTTCAACTTGCATATATTATTTATTATATATTATATTAACTTTTCCAAAAGGGAAAATAACGTTAATTAGTTTATTTATACATTTTCTACATATTTTTATATTTATTCAGCTGCCAAAAGAAGAAGAAGTATAGTAGGTAATCAGGTTTTTTGTTTCGAAATGAATATTCTATTAGAAGTTTCAAAAACCCGTATGCAGAAATCAAAAGAAGAGTGTTGGAATTTTCGCACATTTTTTAAGTATTCATGAGAAATCTAAACTTGACTTTAATTTTCATTTTATTTACATTTTCCCCGGAGGATAAATTTGGAATAATTTCTGAAAATCTATTCGGCTGCTCTTCTAGAATTTAGAATTGTTTTTGTAGATTTGTGTTGTCAACAAAAGGTTATTTATAAAGTAACTATACGATAGCTCTTAGTGAAATGTTTGTAGGACAGATGTGTTTGTTGGAAAAAGTAGGATTTTTATGCTTTTTAAACTGTCAAGTACAGGTTGACATCTGCTTGCTGAAGGGACTACTTTCTGAACCTCCGGGGGCTGGGCTAGGTACTTGGGAGATGTCACTAGTCCTGTCGAGGAAGGATGTTACCTCTGGGCATTTTGACTTTTACATGAATATACAATTGTACATTGGTGGAATGTGCCGATGTAAATAGAACTATTAAATGTTTTTCATATGGTTTATATCCACATCCACTGATAGATCCTCGTACCCTAAACAACAATGTAACCATTCGGTGTGTGGGACTTGGACGCCTTCTAAACTGTGACTGGCCCCTGTGTTCAGGGTCAACCCAGGCGATACCTCTCCAAAACCAATAACCAACCGTTAATGACCAAGCTGTTGAACTCCCTTTCAAAACAATCAACCAACCAGGTTGACGTCTGGAACTATCGATTACAAGGGTATTTTCTTTCTTTACTTTAAATTCATTGTTTCATTTTCGAAAATACAGTAGTTATCCATTTTATACAACCAAATTCGTATTCCCTAGAAATGATTTCAAGCTCTTAAAAAAATAAGTAATTTATATTTCTATAT
>NW_027110335.1:950349-956107 GCF_000696795.3 Halyomorpha halys
AAAATAAATAAATATGGTTTTGTTTATTTATGTTGTTCTTTGCTGACCGCACCCCCCGACAAACTTCTTCAAGTATATTTTCTTATTTTTTCTCAAGTTATCCCTTTTCTTAAACATCTCAACCCTTTTTCTTAGTTGTGAATTCTAATCTAAAATAAAAGTAAAAAAAACATCTCAACACAACAAAGGCTTACCCGGGCTTATCTGGAGTTGGAAAATAGCCTTTCCTAAAGAAAATAGAAAATATAGGTAAAAAGATTATAGTGAGATGAGGAGGTGAGGGTGTATCAAATTTAATCCTTCCAGGAGACAGGCCATTATGAAAGGTTATCGTGTTACTAAGGGCTATGCCCCACAGGAGCCAACCAGACTGTCTTGCGGTCGGCCCCCCGGGTCTTAGGGACCTGCGATCCTCGTTGTAATTAGTCGGGTCATCTTCAGGATGAGGAACGTGAGCTATCTGGAGAGGTGGTATTGGTTAGTGATAGGGGATTATTTGATCCTACAGCTAATGGTTTCGAAATTTAAGCTTTATCAATTTAGTGCCTTAAACATACGATTAAAATTTAGTTAACAATATTTTTATGTATTGGGATCAGATTTAGTCAATACCTGATTAGTTTTATAATAGCATTTGGTCTGTTAACTATTAAATTTTTAGTATCTATGCAGTATACATATAATAAAAAAGCACACACACCCACAAATATATAGTTGTTATTTTTTTAGATTCTTTGGGGGTCAGTCAATAATAAACAACATTATCTTGATGCAACGTTTCGCGACTTAATTGTTCACTTGGTCATGCCCAACAAGGAAAAAATCTTTTTTATTACTTTCAATTGTTGTGTCCTCAATAGATGTAGTATTACTAGCACTATCAAGTACAAACTTAGCAGCAGAACTGGGTAAGAGTGAAATTGTGGTAGGTTAGTGTTGCTGTTTTATGTTCTTTCATATTCTAACCGTTCCATTTAGGAGGTAGTCAGTCTGTTTATTTATTTTTTGAGTTTTACCTATTTATTGGTAGTGTTGCTTGTATGGTCTAGGGTTATGATATTGGAGCAACACCAATTTAATTTTTCTACACCTTTTTTACCATATTTTGTTTGACATTGTTAAGTTGTTCTGCCGGTGATTTGAAATTAATCAAACTTAGGCCTAGGATACTGTTTTGTTGCGTCATGATAGCATTATAACACAACTACATATAAAGTAAGTATATATACATATTTTTTTGTCTTTAGTGACCTTTTAGATCTTTTGCTGCCTAAACCAGCCTTCTGTATTGGGCTATTACTTTTCAGTTTCTGTCTATCCATCTGGTTTTTGGCCTTCCAAGTGGTCTCTTGCCAACCATAATGTACTGATGGATTTCTACGAGCCACGTGTCTCGCCCATATTAACCTTCTTGCCTTCACCTCATGAGATTGACTGACCAGTGAGACTGACTGACAGTGAGATTGACTGACCAGTCTCTGCAAGCAGTTCACGGTTAGTTCGTCTCCAAGTGTTATGCCTCTGATCCCAGATGGCTCCTTTATGTTGGAATTTCCTTTCTAATCTCTCTATTCTGCGTTCTAGGGTACCTGCTATAGCCTAGGTCTCGCAGCCGTATGTTAGAGCTGGCTTTATCATGGTATTTTACACCCTTAGCTTCTGATTTGTAGAGATTTTTCAAGGTTTCAGTATTAACACAGAAGAGAAGGCTTTGTTGTTGTTCTATCTCAGTCCGTTGATCACGAAAACCAGTCGTTCGGGTGTATTCTTAGGTTTGCAATCATATACTTTTTTATTTTCATTTAATTGCAAGCCGATTTCCTTAGCTTTTCTCATTACAGTCTTTGAGATTCATTCCACGTCATCTTGATTACTTCCTAGGACATTAATTTTATTTGGTATTTCTCCTGTATTTTATTGAAACAGACCAGAATTTCACTACGAGAGAATTTGATGACTTTCAGATTGAATTCAATGGTGAAGACAGATCAAGTTTTATTAATGGATAAAAAAACTAATAGAAATCACTGGATATGTACCAATGGCAAAAAGTAAAGTTTAACTGGAGCTTTGTTGTTTTTTAAGCCTGTCTGTTCCTTTTTTGAAAAGCTAAAACAATTTTAAATATTTTTTTCCGGTTTTAAGGCTCTGTTAAATCTTTTTCAATATTCAAAAACCTTAATGTTTTATAGTACTGAAAAATGGCGGCCTGAGTATTTGGCAGACTTTTTTCTCTTGTATTGTTTTAAAATTTTTACTCATTCAAAGTTACATTTAATATTTTCAAGTACAAATTCTAAAAAGGTGTATATCTGTTTCTGTTGATTAATAGATCCGGTTTCACGCTTGATAGATAATTGAATGTTAATAGCATTGAATTAATTAATTAGAGGGAGAGAAAGCAATTAAACGCTGCCCTAACTAACCCACTATGTTGCATTTAGGTGTTCTGCTATGAAATGCTGCTTGCATATTTATCTTTTCCAACTTTCTTGAGGAAGGCTTATCAATTATTATGTCTTTTATTATTGTATTTATTGCCTGTTTCTTATCGTTATCCAATTTTTTTTTTATTTTATACCAGATCGGCTTGGTGGGCCTTACATGGTTGATATAACCGTTGTATTATATATTTATTTTTTAACAGTTGATTATGGGGGGGGGGGTATATTCTCGTACAAAAGACATGTTCTTATTAAAAGAAAAAAAAAGAAAATAAATAGATAAGAATAATGATTCTTAATAAAGGAGGAAAGTAAATTTAATAACAAAAAATAATGATGGACTGGAAGATCATTGATTGACCGTGTGTAAAGATGAAAGGAATATGGTCCGGGTGCGGTCAAGAAAAATTCAAATAGTAGAAATATACTATTTTAATGAGCCAACGTTTCGCCCCACGTTGCAGGGCTTCTTCAGGGCTAAAAAAGATACAAACACATACTGGTGTTTGTATCTTGAGGGCCCTGTGTGTTTCGTGACGTACTGGAAGATTATTGATTGACCGTGTGTAAAGATGAAAGGAATATGGTCCGGGTGCGGTCAAGAAAAATTCAAATAGTAGAAATATACTATTTTAATGAGCCAACGTTTCGCCCCACGTTGCAGGGCTTCTTCAGGGCTAAAAGGATAATTAAGGATAAAGGAAAAATATGGACCCGGACCATATTCCTTTCATCTTTACACACGGTCAATCAATAATCTTCCAGTATGTCACGAAACACACGGGGCCCTCAAGATACAAACACCAGTATGTGTTTGTATCTTTTTTAGCCCTGAAGAAGCCCTGCAACGTGGGGCGAAACGTTGGCTCATTAAAATAGTATATTTCTACTATTTGAATTTTTCTTGACCGCACCCGGACCATATTCCTTTCATAAAAAATAATGATATTGGTACATTTAAATAAAATAAACAATTCCCCTCTAATAGTAAAAAGAAACAAGTTAATTTTAAAAAAAATGAATAAATAAAATGAGTAATAATAATAAGTAAAATAGAGGTAGTGTGACTATGAATTAATTTTATATTTATTAAAATTTATAACAGAATGTCCTGCAGCAGTCTGGGCTTCAGTCTTCGGGTTGGGGTTGGGTTTCCCAGGTTGTAGGTCACTGCTCCTTTAACTGTTGGCAACTGGGAGTAGAACTTCCTGAACCATTTTTTGATGTAATCCTCTATTGACTCCATCTGTAATTCGCGATGCAATTGGTTATATCTTACGAACCAAGGAGCATTAACTGCGATTCTTAGGACTTTATTTTGAAAAGATTGTAGTTTTTACTTTTCCTAAAGGATGCCGCTCCCTAGACATCACAGCCGTACATCAGCAGTGGCCTGAGAATTCTTTTAAACATAAGAATAGTTGTTTCTGGTTTTAGTTTGGATTTTCTGTTTAGGATAGGATATGGCATTGCTAACATGGCATAGGTTTGAGTTAGTTTGATGTTGGTATGGTGATTCCAGGTAAGGCGGCGATCTAAGTGAATTCTATGGTTATCCAATAAATTTTTTGTTTTAACCCGATAATTTGCATTTTACCATTACTTACTTTAATGAATTAAATATTCATTTTATTGGAATCGCTCATCGAACTGAATGTTTCTCTCTCATCATATTGTGTAAAATAATTGACTTTTACACTTCGATCGGAGAAAAGGGAAGAAGATGGATTGTATTTTTGTTTTTTACAATTTCTATAATAGGACGTTTGGGGTTTCTGGAATGTCAGGTTCTTAACTCAATTATAAAAAAATTCTACAAGAAATAAAAATTATATCAATAGAAAATATGATTAGTAGAAAACATTTAATCAGCTCATTAGTAGAACATTGAAGATAGTTCTGTAATATATTGAAACATTGAGATATGGTGGTTAAAATAACTCAAATAAAAAGGATCAGTTATTATATGAATTTTAAATAGTATATGTAGTAATACAGCAAGGTTTTTTTTATCTTATTAATTTGAAATTTTTTATTTTTTATTTATTGATGAATATTACAATCTGCCACAGTTGTTGGGCAATAAGTAATAGTGATAACTGTTTACATTCATATTAAAATAAAATATCATAAGAATAAAAATAAATAAACATAATCAAACTATGTACCTAATGAAATAATTAAATAAAATAATCACCAGTCGCATTTACACTCTTATATACAATATTTAAACTATCGACCTGAGGATGCCTGAGCCTACTCTATCCTCCACTTATGAGAAGTAGAGCAGAGCTCTTTTAGATCCTAGCACATCCCTCTTGCCGCATCACAGGTAGTGAGCCAGTGGAGGCTGAGCAAGTGCGCTAAAGCCGCAAACAGTCAACTTAAGTGGAGCATCTGACCTCTGCCATAACTCCAATTGTCCATTTTTATTTAACAATTAGTCTCTTGGCCACTGCCGTTTCAACCTTCGAGGAGGATTGTAGGGATTGGTGGAACTGGATAAGGATCGAACCAAAGGATTAGAATGATTAAAAAGATTTATATGGAATTTTGAGAATTTAGTTGGTATGAGGTCCAGGACATGGAATGAAGGTCATGGTGTAGTGTTCGGTTGGGAACGTAATTGGTTGCATTGACTATAGTTCTAAGGTTACGTTTTATTATTTTTAGTAATATTACATGCCTAAATACTAAATATGTTAAATACTAAATACTAAATACTAAATATGTTAAAGAAAAGAGAATCATTGGTGTTGGTAGGTATCTTAAATACGTTCAGAGAAGGTGATACTCACTAATACATTATAATATTAATATTAATATTAATAAATCTAAATTTAAAAATACACAGAAGTTATGCTCCATTATTTTGAAATTTTTTTAATAATTTCCTAGATTTTCTGTACTTTCAAAATATTTACATTTTCTTTATATAATTCTAGACAACTTTCTTCAAGCTGATGATTTTCATTTCTTAGATCCAGTTTCGTTGAATAAAACATGACTTTTTTACTTTCTTCGCATTATTTTTTTTTCTATCTTGAAACTTACATTACATATTTCTTTTATGAATTTATGAATTTTTTCTACTCAATTTAGATTTTTACTTTTTATAAGAACAAAATATAAATTTTAATAAAGTTGTATACATTAAAATGATTCATAAATCTTGGATAGAAGTGTTTTAAAACATGAAGAAACAGACATTATTAATCTCGAATTTATCTGAATGGTTTTTATTTATATTATTATTTACATTTTTATGTAATTATAAATAATGATTTAAAAAAATATTTTTTAATTCATTATTA
>NW_027110335.1:956157-960979 GCF_000696795.3 Halyomorpha halys
TGCAGAGTAAAGGTCTGCTGTTGAAAAATTGAACAAGGATCGAAATTTAACGATAATATCGAAAGATAGATCTCATTGTTAATCAAATATAAATTCAAAACCTATTTAAATTATTTTAAAAAATAATAATAAAATCCTTTATTATTCTGGTAACAGAAATAAAATTCTAAATACGTTCGAAAAATAAATTCAAGTATTATACATTTTGTTGTCAAAGTTAAAAATAATTTAAATTTTATACATAATAGGGACAGAAATAATTAGTCATAATTGAGGAATTTTATTATTATAAGTCGATATATCCACTTTTAAAAAGTAAACGTTTTGGTGAAAACGAAATTGAAATTCTTTTACTAAATTAAAAATTTCTCCTGTCAAATGGATTTTACAAACTAAAATTTTAAATAAACTTTAGTTTTTCTACATGAGTTGTTTCTATGATCATTTTTTTATTATAAATTTTAAAAAGCGGATTTATTAATTTTTAGTACAAAATTTCTCAATTTTTTGTAATTACTACTTCTCTCAATTCACCTTATTCAAATTGAACACTGTTATACACTTGTTGTTGACCATTTAGCGGTTTTCACGCCGTTTTCAATTTCAGACGTTTTTGAAATATTTCTCGATTAATTTATCTTAAAGGCTCCTTTTCCCGTTTATTCAATTATTTCAAAAGTGATAAGGACCGTCGCTTTCTGAGGGTTTTAGTGGGGCGGGTCTGGCCGGGAAGGTTCCCTTTTTGTTTGTGTTATGATCTCTTGTGAGATAATGACACATTGACCAACCTACTCGCTATAGTTGTCTGTTTGAAAAGTCAGACTCTTTAGCCGGCATATTTAGTCAAATAGATCAAACTCAATATAATGTTTCAACATTCTACATTTATTGGTATCCAGCATTGTATGTTAAGCCATAATGATGACAAATTATATATTATTTCAATTGGGAAGAAATCCAAAAAAAAAAGTAGAGAAGTGGAAAATATACTTTTTGGAGGTTGGTAAAATGCCAGAAGAAAGAGGAACACGGAAAAAAAAATTCAAGAGTTGAAGTAACTAGGGTACAGAAAGAGCAGAGGATTCGAAGGGGGCCAGTAGGACAAGGCTGTAAGAGTCCTGGCAGAACCCTCATAGGGTCGTAGATCAGGGAGAGGAAAGTACTGGAAGAAGAGAAGACGTCGGTGGGAGACGAAGAAGTCTACCAAATTTGTCAAATGATGAAGTAATTGTTGATAGTAGCTAATAAAACATTTCATAATAAGTTTGATTTAATAAAATTAGTTAGTTCACTGCATACGAAGGTTGAATAATATAATTTTTCGATGAAACATTTTATTTTTTATTATTATATTATTTACTTATTACAAAGTTATTTAACGCCTTCGTTTGTATTTTAGTGGGCTTTATTTTGAATTATTGAATATCTATCCAAATGATTGAGGAATAAAAAATTAAATCCACATTTTTTAAAAATTTATTGTTATTGTTTATTTATTTATTGATTTAATCCTTTTCTACCGCTAAGGTACTGTGGTACTGTGAAAAATAAAAATAAATTCTAACAAATACTTCCTCTTCTGACAAGTACTTTTTCGAGTTGTATGCACAATTATGTGACTGAGCTATAAAGATAAATATGTTGTTAAAAACTGTTAGCAGATTTATACCATATGTAAATGTTCCACATCTTTGCTACGTTTTTACCCTTTACATAGAATATTTTCAAACATAGCCGTATTTCTCTTTACTCCAGTCACATCGTACATACAACTCGTGGAAGTATTTATTACAATTTTAAAAAAATAAATAAATTCTTTTACCCAGCTATGTTTGACTATATTTTTTTATAGGTTGGGGCTTTTGTAACTTGATTTTAATCTCCAGAAAAACATTAAAATAAATTGTACCCCATTTTAGTCTCAAAATAACCTATATTTCATTATGAGTCCAACGTTTTGGCCAATTCGGCCGTCTTCAAGGACAATCTGAAGTACAAATTTAGAACCAGAATAATTTAAAAACAAACTTTATTCAGGCTAATCTTCCCTGGTCAATAATTTAAGACCAAATTTACCCTATTTTGTCAATTCTTAACATTAAATTAAAACTTTTAGTCGCAGTCAATTTACACTATTATACTTTGTCGCGACAATGTTTTAGATTCTTGCTTTAGCCGAAACGTTGGACTCATAAATTGGATTGTTTTAAGACTAAAATGTGATCAAGTTAATTTTATTTAAACAATAATAACCCGTCTCAAGAAGTGAAATGGAATATCAATTAAAACCAAAACAAACAAAAAATGTAACAAATACTTTCACTTAAATATATTTTAATAATGTTACTAGAATGAAAAGGATGTGTTTGAAAATTGTCAATGCAAGCGGTTAAAACGATAGATACGCAGAATATGTGCATGCAGCTCTGGGGTTGTTCTCAGCAGACGAAATAACTTATTTTACTCTTGAGTTTCATATTTATTTTAGAAGAAAACATTGTTTATTTCTTCTGATGGGTTATGAAATATTTCATACCAGATTTTTATGTGGTTAAGTTAGTTTTAATGATTTAGACATAAGATCAATGTTATAACTCAATTGGCCTTTTATTTCTGAAGAACTGTAATTGCAGCAGTTTAAATCGTGAAATAAGCAGGCTTTCTTATTTTCTTGTAAGCAGTCCTGAACATTCCATCCGACTATAATATACATACTAATTATATTACAGATACTTCCAAGCATTTTGTAAGTTAATTCTTTGAAATAAATAATGTTTATACCTTTGATGACCTGTATTTCTTGTTTAGATCTGATCTGTACTAGTTCCATCAATCTCTTAGAGGTTGTCCATATAATCCGAGTACCCCCGGGGTAAATGAATCACCAAGTAACAAAGAAAAAAAAATAACATCAAATGTGATCAGTGCAACAGCCTGAGAATCGCTCACAGCCGATCAAGGTCAAATATTCATATCGTAAAAATATATAACAAAACATATACTTGGCGATATTTCGGGGAAAAAATTACTTAAAAAAAGTACGATCCTACTATCTTGGACTTTCTCCGATAGAAAATATTCTTCTTCAGGCTCACAAATTGAGACAGTAATGTGAACTGAGTTGACCGCCAACTACACTATCTACAATCTATTTCATACGGTCAACTATCTTTTAAAAAATGTGAGTTTAATGGAGTTCAAATGGTTTTTCCTCAAAGATTTTTATTTTTGTTTTTTTGTTTATTTAATTCATATTAATTTTTGATGTGATACCAAAAAAAAAAAAAAATTAAATTAAGTAATAGGTAATTATAATAATTTCATATTAAGGCCATATATTTTTTTATGCATAATAATATCAAATTATATATTAATTCAAATAAAGAATTATGAAATAATTACGTATTGCTATAAGGATTTTAATTTTGTTTTTTTTTATATTAACCCTTTTTTTTTTTAATTGTTCGTTATCTCAGAAGTCATGCTTCCCTTCTGTAGCTGAAAATATGCACAAAATAAAATCTGATAAATCTATTTTTCCCTTCTCGTCCGTAGGAAGTATCTGTTTTATATAAACACAAAGGTCCGTAGCGAGTGGAAAGGGGGGTTAGGGGAGGGAGAAGGGTCAGGAGTGGGGGCATCAAAGAAAATTCCTCAAGCATAATTCCCACTAATTGGAGCTTAGTACTTATTAGGGGGGAGGGCGGGCTACCTAGCCAGGTGTGCCAGGCGCCATGGCAACGGTGGGCGGCGCACGCGCAGGCCACGCCTCGCCAATGCTCCGCCCCTTTCCCTCTCTGTTTGATTTGTGTAATTGAGTTAGGGCTAGGGAGCCGACAGGACAGCTCATCCTGATCGTACGTACGCACGCCGCCGGCACGCGTTTTCATGATCACACTCGCAAGCAGGTAGACAACTCCCCAAACCCATCATCCATCACTATTCATCATCATACCATTATAACATCTACAGGCATTCATATGAAAAAAAAAACATACAATTTTAATTACTAATATCTAGCAAATGGTAACGGTGATGAAGTAAAAAATGACTTTTCCACAATTTATTTATTCCAGATATTCATTAACTTATTGTCACACGAATTTACAGGAAAATACACAAAAATAAATAAATAATAACAAAATAAATCCTGAAAGACTTTTAATATCCAATGATCCTAATATAATAAACACATATAATATTTATTACAAAAAAAAATATTAGCTTATTAATATAGACATGTTTTTAATTTTCTGGTAAATGACAAAAAATTACCAAACAATGAAATTGCAACATTTCAGTCAGGTCTATTTCTGGTCGAAGTAGTTGAAGATATATATTCGTGGTAGCTGTGAATGAATATTAAGTTAAGTCTAGAATTGGGCATTTTAAAAACTTTATTCTTCATCTTTCATATCCAAATGAATGTACAAATGGGTATACCCCATTTCTGAAATAGCCAAACCTCTTTGTATATGAGATAAAAAGAAAGAAAAAATAATTAAATAAAAATACAGTTATAGTTGAAGTCCAAAAATTGCACTAAAGTCGTTCTTTTTTTATTAGTGCAATACAATGTATGCATAAAAAATATCTGTAATTAAAAAATAAATTAGGCTATTTATCCTTTACCAGTCGCTCACAAATCGTCATCACCTCATTAACCTGAACAATGAGACGAATGTTTTCATAATCATCTCCACCCAAACCATTACTATTAGATATACTTAAATAGTTAATATGCAAAATATTGTTAAATCAAATGTATAGTTTTGTCTGTTAAATAAATTTACTTATTATAATATCTAAAATATGATTTAAT
>NW_027110335.1:961148-970024 GCF_000696795.3 Halyomorpha halys
TATATACTTCCCGTTGAGGTACTGATTCCAGGTTCAACCACCTCCTTCCAGGGCTTTACTGTGCATTATCAATGAAATATTACGATCAATGGAAGTAAACTTATTTTATTTTAAATGAGTAATTTTTAAAGCATTTCTGTATCTTTTTTTTAACTAGAAATAAAGTGGTAAGTAGGTTAAATAGGAGTGTAAATTATGAAGGAGTAGGAATATTTGAGAAAATTAATAGAATCTACATAATTCTTAATAAAAGTCATACAATTTAAATTGTAATTAATTTTTTTAACAATTTTAATAATTATAAGCTTGGTCAATTATACCTAAATTATAACTATTAATTTAGCATTTAGTAATTAAATGCAGCGATTTAATAAATTTCTTTGAAGAAGTACTTTACATTGTCAAATTCAGATTAGTACATACAAATTACGATTTTTGATTATATGTTGTACCAGCTATGAAAAATTGCATTACAATCTACATATTTAAACATTCCAACATTATATAAATCACTAAAACAAATCAATAGATAATATGGAGGTAGAGGTAAATGGTTTAATAAAGTTTATTCTAATCTTTGGTGACCAGTTTATAAACTGTTGAGTAAGGGCAGTTTGATAAGTTTCCCTCTTTAGCCGCTAGAGCTCATCCCTGCTCTCTTTAACACTTCAGTCCTCTGGAATGTAATTTTAAAAATGTAAATAATATTTATATAATACAATGGTCATGAATAAATTAAGTCAGATAATCTTATTATTATTATTAAAATTATTTTCTATAAATATCATAATGATTATCTAGTTACTACTTTTTTTTAATTCGTTATTTAATTTTAAAATATATTAATATAATCAATCATTTCTTTAAAGATAAAGTTTTACATATTTAACAGTTATTTATCAATTTAAAATATATAATACTTTATTTTAAAGTATTTTTCTTTTATTGGTTGATAATAAATTAAACAGTTTTTCTTATTCTCTTAAAAGATTCAGTTATACAAAAAATGCAACACACATTTGAGATAAGTTCCATGTATTTTATTTAGTGATAAGTGTTTTTTTTATTCCTCAGCAGTTTTTTAATTCTTATTTTATAATAGTATTTAAACATTAATTATTAATTAATATTCATTAAGTAATTATTATAATCCTCTTTATTATTTAACATAACCTATGCTCCAGCTACATTAAATTACAATTAATATTCTTCTTATTTATAAAAATTAATATAAATTTATATGAGATAAGGTAATGTTAGGTTAATTGTTCATAGGTCAAGAACAATTAACCTAAATTTCCTGATTGTTGCATTTTAGCCCTGTAATGTTTTGTTAATATGTACATTTTTTAATTTTTTATCTGTCATAAATATCATTGTTTATTAGATAGATATTATAGTTATTCTATAGATAGTAGCTTCATAATTTGTATTTATAGTGCTGAAGGTAAGCTCTGAGAATAATTGGTAAACGTATTTGAAGCATATCTTCAAATATACACTATTGTCATTATCTAAATTGTCATTCTTTGCAAAATGTGTAACATTTATTCTAATAATGGTAAAGTTATTTTTATTAATAATTTCATCATTAAAAGTAGTAGGACCCTGCATCCTCACCAGGTTTTCATTTATTATGGTATAATTATGAAAAAAATATTATCTAACCTTAAATGATCTGCTAAACCATACTTAGAATAAAAATATCTTAATAATTATAACATATTTTCGATTATTGAAAAAAAAACGCATTTTATTTCACCTTTTGCCATGCTAGATTCTATAGAAATGTATATGATATTAAAAAAATTAAATAGTAAGGGTATGACTTTTTTTTTTTGTTCCGGCCAAGACTTCCATTGAAGTCCTATACTGTCTAACCATGGTTGGGGTCAAAGTTTTTCATTTTATGGGACCGCCACTCAATGAAAAAAGTCAACGCCCCAGGCTGGATCCAAACCGGCACCCCCAATAGACTTCAAAAATTGGTAAGACTGCCCAAAGGTATGTTTTACTCAAATAACTAATTTTGTTATTTACTTCGATCAATTTTTGTTGTTCTAATAGCTGTAAATGATTGTATATTTAATAATTCTCTAATCTTTGGGTGGAGGTAGCTCAAAAGTAAGGCACGGCTAACTTCAAGTACTCGGGTCCGAAATCCAGCTCTGGTGGATAATTATTTTCTGATGCACTGTAGCCGTGAGGCAACCCTGTGAACCCTTAATTGAGTAAACATTTAGCCATCGAGCGTAATTCTGACTAAATCGCCTCCTTGCACAACTGTTGGTTTCGTAAGAGTACTTCTTTACAAATAATTCACCCCTGACCTTTCATGGGTCTACAACGGTACAGATTTAATTTTAATTCTTCAAACTTTTGCGTTAAAATCGACTCGCGGGAAGTGCCACTTTAGAGAATAGATTTTTCATACTTTTTTGAACTCCTCAAAAATGATTCAAACAATATTAATTAAGTGGGTTTTAACATCAGTTAAGTCTTATCCTCACTGAAGTAACATGCCGAATTTTCAAAAAATCTTTCTCTAAAGTACCTTTATTTTTTTTGTATTTTAAATAATTAATAATATTGCAATGTTAACAGTAGTAAATTAGGTGAAAAATTTGAAAGAATTTTATAATTAACTAAAGGATAAAAATGGAGAAATGCAGAGAGTATTCAAAATACTGGAAAATTGGAGACAACAGAGCGAGTCAAATCTCAATCATATGTAGACGGCTTTATTTTCTTTTATTAAACTGTTGTATTGTTGATAGAAACATATTTGATATTCCTTTTTCGCACCTCAAAAAAACCCTTGAATAAGAATTTTTATACTGACAGAAAAAAATTATTGTTTGTAATTTTCGCCTTCCAGGAAGGTAATGCAAGTTGCTACGTACTGTACCAGATTTTTGAGTTTCTTACTTAAAATTATATTAAAAAAAAAATCGGTTTCAAAAAAATGTCTTTCTCTGAGGTCTCAGTTCATTTTTTTATCTGTGGGATTGGTTTGTTTTATTTTTCAAGAGCACTAGATGGTTTTAAAATAGGGTATCATTAAGGCGTGTGGTAATTATTTGGAAATACAGAAAATAAATTAAAGCTTTAAGTTAAATTTTATTTGTCAGCAAAGGACTAACGAAAACTGCTATAAATTTATGGTTTTTATGATTACAAAAATTCCACGCTCGTTAAAGGTTTAGCCACTAATGTGTTCTGCAATTGAGTAAATAACTAAAAATTAATTAGGCCATTGTCATTAATGAGTCATATGTCAGAGTGATGACGTGTCACGTGACCGTAATGACGTGTCAGGGCCCTGAGAACTTGGAAGTAGTTAGGAGCTTGGACCAGCTGCCTCCTTGCTACATAATGCAACAACACTCATCGATTTCTACGTCAACAGACATTTCTATTATTTCTCCTCAACTATAAATTGCCCCTGCACCCTTTCCTTTGTGTCATTAATCTTTGGGATATTTCCTCATACTTTTTGCCACAAATAATTCCATTATTTCTACATCCATATTTATGACCTCTTCTCATAGCTCTCTGCGGCACTTCATCACAAAATTTAATTCATATTTCATCCTTTGTTTAATCATTAATTTATTTTACTATAAATTTAACTCTTGAAAATGTTATAAAATTTGAATAAACTCTTTTTATTTACCATTTCTTATTACCCCTAATTATACTTAGCAGACTTGTCAATTTTGATTAGACGCAATACACAGTTTTCATTAAAGTAATAAAAACTTAGAGTGAAATTACTGTCTCTTGGTTATTGTAGTTCTAGAAATAATATTATACATTAAAATAAAGATAAATGGATTTCCTTAGACACCAATACAGAATACACATAGATCTAATATCCTAATTTTTACTAATCCTGGTCTGATTTAAATGATTTTAGTTTGAGTTTTTGAGAAATTTACTATCTTAAAACATAAATGGCTTTTATCTTCCAGATCTCTAGCTTCAGAATTACTCAAAAAACTTTTTTTTTTATATAAACCATTTAGATTTCGATTTTTTCGAAACCCATTAGAAACTACCATTCATAATTTCATCTTTATGTATTGTCGTTTTCAAGAGACTGTGATCAAGAAGTCAGTAAGCGAGTAATTACTGTCTGGTTTTATTATGTAGATTTTACATAAATACATATTCACCTAGGAATAAATGAATTAATCATTGCTTTTTTTTTTTTATGACTAATTGTACATTTTTATTTTTTACGTATTTTTCTTATTATTTTTCATATAGAAAATAATTTAAATTAATCCCACCTTAAATGCGGAGTTTCTGGTCAAATTACTTTTTAATAAAGATACCCGATATCATTATGGAAAATGACATTAGCAGAGCAGTTTTAATCAAATTAATTATACTCATTAAAATTTTCTAAGGACTGAATTTCGCAATGAAATATTAATTATAATATATAAAATATCAATATTTAAAAATAATAAAATTCCGTGTATAAAATTGTTATTATAATACATACATTATTGCTAAATATTTCATATGTCTTTGTTGATCATTAATGATTTTATACACTTCAGTATAACATTATTGCCTTATTATTTAATACTTACGCTTGGAATTATTTTTTAGCGTTTGGGAGATTGAATCGACAAATATTCAACTAAATTATGAATACTAAAAGATTTATTTAAAAAAAGTATTTTCGATGGGCCATTATTACATTCTTTCTCCGAAATAGGGGTACGTTTTTAAAATAAAGTAAACGACATTTTGTTTCTCATTTATGAGATGGAAAGAGAGAATATGCAAATTCCTCTTTACAGCGCATAAATGAAAATTCTTTATTAGTCGAGCATCAAGTTGAATTTATGAATTATTAAATGTTGAGCCGGAAAACTCGTTTGCCCTAAACGTTTACTCAATCATACATTAATGGACTTGCAATCATTCAACTATTTTATTCTCTTAGTTTCACTTTATTTGTTTCTCGAGGAGTAGAAATATGTTTTAAAATCGAAATTAATTCTTATTATTATTACCGATAACTCACTAAGTATTGATAGTAGCTGAAATATCATTATAAACTAATTAATAGTGCATTTAGCTAACTTCAATTTGAGCTCCGATAGTGTTCTTTATTTTTAATAATTACTGAGATACAATTTTTCTAAAACAAATACCGATCTCTCCAACAAAAAAAGAATAAGAAAATAATCATTTTGTCAACTTATTCCGGCAAATATCATAAAAACCACTATTCTTAGGAAAGTAATCATTATGAACTACTCTATGGTGTTTTTAACGAGCTTTAAATTGAGCTTTCATAGAATTTTTTGCGTTCAATATTTTCCCAGGTACACTTTATCTAATTACAATATTTTTAGCAAAGAAAAAGAAATTAACACAATGTTTATTCATTTTGGCAAATATCATGAAAAGTGCTACTCTTATGTAATTTTTTTAAAAAAATAAACTTTATGGTGATTTTAATTAGCACCAGATTGTGCCATTATAGACATTTCTACGTAAAATAATTCCTGAGATATCGAACGCTTTTCAAGATATGATACATTTTCGATGCATGCAGTAAAATGCCAACATCGTGTAATAATTTTTTTAAGCTACACCGTAGGAAATGAAAATATCTAAGATTAATGATATTACCCTAAATAAGGTGATGATTCATTATCAACTGTTTGGACAAAAAAATGTGTTTGAAAAACTATAAACCGGAAAAATATTGAACATAAATGGTTTTAATAGGGCTCGATTTAAAGCTCATTAAATGAACCATAAAGTAGTTTATGGTGACTATTTTTATGGATAGTAGTTTTCTTGATATTTTCCGAAACATATTCACAGATATTTCTCCTGTTAATTGAAAAAGAAATATTGGTGTTCGAGAAACTGTATCTTGGAAAATATTGAACGTGATGAGTTCAATTAAGGCTCGAAAATTAGGAAATTTTATTTATTTATTTTTTGAAAGGTTTAGTTTTTATCGTGTGCTTGATTATTTTCAAGATATTGAGAATTAAATCAAAATAGAGCCTTTTTTATTTTCTTAAGCAAAATGAAGCTTCGGAAGTTTAATTTAAAATAAAGAATTTATGTAGTTCAATAATTAGTTTTCAAGGACATTTACTGTTTCTGTTGTATAGTCTAAATAAAAAGTTGAATTATTGTTAAACAGAAAATACGCATTAGTTGTTGGAGATTGTCTTCTCCAAACAATATAATTTTGATGACAGTCTGGAGGAAAATACTTTTAATGATTACATTTTTTATTTATGGATTAAAAAAATTCAATAAAAAAATAAATAAGCGAAATATTTGTATTGTAAATGGGTTACTAGGAAGGTGACAAAAATGCACTGCACTACATATGGCCCCGTATTCTGGTAACATTACGTTTTCTTTAAAAATTGAAGATGAAATGTCTCGCCATATACCGAAATTTGCCCAATCTCCTTTATATATTACTAAATTATATATTCAAGTTATCAAATTTGAGGTTTGTGTATGACATAGTTATTTTCACCAATTCATTGACTTACGACGATACCGGTAGTTTCATATGGTTCTGAGACATGTTCAGCAACAGAAAACAACTATGAAAAATTGGCATGGACACAGCTGAAATTTTAAAGAAGTATGGTGGGCATCAAAAGCATTACCTCATCAGCAACAGAAAAGTACAGTCTAGAATTAAAGTGAATAGTCTATTAAAAGAAGCACATCAACTGAAATGGAGGTGGGCTGGTCACGAGAAGAGAGTCCAAAATTTATACAGAATAGATACCAAGGAAACACGAAGAAATAGCGAGGAAGACGAATTAGAAGAGGTGAGATGAGATAGTGCAGAGTGAGAGACTGTTGGACTAGTAAAGCTAGGAATAGGGGTGATGAAATAAAGAACCTATTGTAAGCTATAATTTATATTTAAGTGTTCATATAGAAAATATAAAATATTTTATTTAATTATATCAGGAAAGTTATTAATTTTAAAATAATGTAAAAAGTTAATCAATGAAGCTGAGTTAATTTTTGTTTATTTTTGACGTTCATAAACCGGACGTTATCACTTGACGATGTCTTGCCTGTCAAGGCTTTTAGTTCTGTTGTGAATGTAAATAAAACTGTTATTAGTTTCATTATAGTAGTCAAGCATTAGGGCTTATTGGCTATAAATTAAAAAATATACGGCGGCCATTTTGAAAAATCTGGTATATTAGGCCTACGTCTCAGGAGGAGTGGTAAACGTTTTACTATCGTCTTTTGCAAAGTTTTTAATCAGAATCCACTGAAAAAAAAATTAGTTTACAATTACTTCTAGGTTAATATGCTATTTTACTGGACTTGAACTATACCATAATTATATACTATAAGATTATGCTAGTATCTGGATACTTTAATTCAAATCTATTAATTAATGAAGCCAAAATATTTGCTTTGGACGAATGATTTATAATGAGTCAACCTTATGACCCTACCCATTTAGTTTTATTTATTTGCTCATATATCAAAGAAAAATAAATAAATAAACCTACAACTCATTGAATCAACATTAGATGAGCAAGTACATTTTCTTGCTGAACATTCATATAAAAGAAACATTTTGATTTTTTATTGAGCTCACAAAAAGTCCAGGTTTTTAGTGTCTAGGTGAACCCTAGGAGATTCTATCTGCTCTGGGGTCGAATTGTAATAGTAAACTTTATTATATTGTCTACGTTTAATAGATAATAAAAAAAAAAATCCACTTTAATTAAGGCTCGGTTTTACGCACTCTATGTTGTTTTTTGATGTTTTGCACTATTTTTATTACACATTTAATGACTTTTAACCACTTCCTGTCTGATGGCCGTACTAGCAATTCTTTTGATTGTTGTCAGTGCCAGAGGGCAGTTTAGGCATCTCATGAGGTAACCGTTCGAATCCGGTTCAAATACGATTTATTTATTTATTTTTATTTCTTATCTAACTAATTATAAACTATAAATAAATTTCAATTTTGTTTCTTTTTTTTTTATTTTTATTCCTTGACGATTTATTATTGTTTTTTATGATTATATTTTAGTGTATACTTTTGCATTTATTAGTATTTTATTAATTCATATAAACATAATTTTCCTATATTTTTAAGTACCTAAATATATTGTGTCATACTCATTATAGTGGCCGTTCAGACAAACAAATGTATTTAAGTTTTGACAAAATGTATAATTCAGGTAATAAAACATTAAATTGGTCATGGAAAATGGAATTTTTAAACAAAGCTAATGAGCATAGAATTAAACTATTAACGATATAAAAACCAAAAGTCGCTTCTAGTAAAGTCGTGAAAACTAATTTTGTTAACAACAAACTTAGGTAAGATTCACTTTAAGCGCATTATAGTCAGTAAATACGAATTTTCTTTTAAATAAGAAATTTTTTGGCCTGATTTTTGGAGGGTAATTTTTTTTTCCTATGAGTTCACGAAATAAATTTAATTGAATAAATCAATGTTATTCTAATCCAACTGTTTAAAGCTGAATTTTCGCTCGTCCAATCTATATCAGTATCTTTTAGATGTTATGCCTTCATAGGAGAGAAAAGGAGTTATAGGAGCCAAATAAAATAAAATACATATCAAACGCTTAATTTTATTTCCCAGGTTATTTGTTCACCAAGGTTTGGTTTTGTCTATCATGTTTATCATTCTGTGCGGTTTAGTCGACCCTTAATACTCCCTCCCAAGTTTCATGTAGATTACTCTATTAATCATATTGAAGTTATTGCAATTTTTGTAGTTTCCGAAAAAAAGTGAAGTCACATTAAGTTGAAAATTAAAGACAAAAACAATCATTTTTAGACTAATATGAAAATTTATATTTATA
>NW_027110335.1:970264-971882 GCF_000696795.3 Halyomorpha halys
AAGCCTAATGAAGTAGAATTTTTTTAAAAGAATAAGATTGGTTTTATTGTATTAGAAAACCCTTCAGTACGAATTTTCAATAAATATAAAAAATATTTACCTAGCTTTGCAATCTCCGCTTGTAGAACTATTAGTACCCATTTCAGAAATTAGTAAGATAAGACTTACTGATACAAGACGTCAGTACTGACCCAATTTAGGGGGGCTGGAGGGAGGGTTAGGAGGGCACTGATCATGTGTGTGTGGAGGTGGAGGGGGGGGGGGTGCTTTGACCGACCTCCCGGCATAATTGTGTCCCATCAAAGTTACCCCGCCGACGCTTAGCCGCCCCGCTTCACGCCAAACCTTCCAGCGCCAAAACTTTACTCTGTTAACTTTATGCCCCGTATTAACCTTTAGCCGCCCATGACCCGCCTCGACTTCTTGCTGCAGCTCAGCACCGTTTCAAAATTGTGCAGAACGTCGCGTTTAAATGTTTATTTCATAATTAAATTCGGAGAGATGTTTAAATTCATTTATATATAAAGTATTGTTTCCACAGACACTAGTAAAATTGTAAATCTGTTATTTGATCATGTCTTGTGATGAGAAATGTATATAGTTTTCAGGAGCCAATACACCAAAATAAAATAAAAGTAAGTGAAAGCTCCCATGAAAAAAATCGATATTATCTGACAAAAACATCGTTAGGATTTTTTTTAATCTTCATTACATTTCCAAAAAAAAAAAAATAGTTCAGATTTTGCTGCTTGCAAAAAATAAATAATAAAATAATTTATCATATCATTAATACTGCCAAAAGAGTAAATTTATTGAAATCTCATTCCTTACTGAACTGTTTACAATCGTTACCGAGATATATGTTTTTAGAAAGCAGCATGTGTTAAAAATTATACTGAATAATCAGTAATTAGTGACTTTGTTATAAGAAATCAATATTTTATGAATTATAACACATACAGATGACTATTAGCACTCAAATCAAAGTTAATATAGTGTGCTATAAGTAGTTTATGACATTCATCTTCGTAGGAGTTATAGTTCAATTCTTAAAATGTTGATTTATAGTTGTTGGAACAAAATATTTAGTTTATGAAAAATTATATCTCAGGAACCGTTACACAAACAGACGTCTGTCAGCACCCAAACTAAAGGAAGTGTAATGCGCTATAAAGTATTTTATTACGTTATATTTGCCAAAAACGTCTTTCATAAACCAGAAGTTTTTTCCGAACAAATATAAATCAACACTTTGTCAATATATTTTGGCAATTATAACGAAATATATTACTGCAACAAAGATAAACGTAAAACTAGTTTTAATTTGGTTGCTAATAGACATCTATACGTCCAGCGAATCCTGGGATATTGATTTCCTAAAATAAATTCACTTAGTACTGATTTATCAGTATATTTTATATGAAATGTTGGTTCTAAAAAATTTTATCTTGGAAACTACTGAACGACAATAGCTCTTTTATAGCTCACATTTTAGCTAATTTACTCTTCTTTAAATGAAGTTCTGTTTCTAGGTTTTCTAATGTTGAAGGTAGTTTTAAAGATATGGGGTTCCGATTGAAAAATATACACCGCCGAACTCCACGCGATAGCATCAGCC
>NW_027110335.1:972647-990077 GCF_000696795.3 Halyomorpha halys
TTATTTTATTCTATTTTTTATTTTTTTTTTACTTTTATCATCCCATAGGCGTTGATGACCAGAGGGTTTTACGCCTTTAAGCAAAAAATCAACAACAACCGAATGAAAAATTGAATTATTTTGACGTTTTGAAACATCCGCCAATATTTAGCTGTTTTTCAATCAGTCTCGGTTTATTATTTATTTTTAAAGCTATTCATCCCTCTTCTCTCAGTGCGCAATCCCACATCACAACCCTTAAAGAACGTTGTTGTGATTGGACAATTAAAATAAATCCCATCAAATAGCCTTTACCCTTCATCGTAAACCTATTATTACCAACCTTTATAGGTTCTCCAAAAGCTTGTATTATACCATTATTATCAAACATCAAATTTACTAGATGTATTTTCATGTAAATACAGTTGTGAATGTCAATAAATAAATATTAAAAAAAATTAAAGAACTTCTTTAATCATTTGTACTATTATTAAATTCATTTTCTTTATTATTTAATGGCCATTATTTATGGTATCATAAGAACATTTTTATTGTTAATTTGATTTTTTTTATTTTCCTCATTTTTATTATTTTTTGTTATTATAGCACTGTTAAGATTTAATTATATTTTCGATTATTTTTTTAAATGTATTATATACGATTATCTTAAAGTATCCTAAGTGATAAAAGAAACAAATACGATATGGAATATATTGATTTTTTTTTAATTCCTATTATATATACAGAAGATAAAGTCTTGCCAATTGTGGTAAAAAAATAATGTTTTTATCAACATTACTGTAGTCACACCTAACTCTAGACTTCATAATAACCTCTTCCATTTCCCTGAAATTTTCTGGAGACAGGAATTTGTCGAGCTCAAATACTCTCTTCAGGTATTTGATGAAAATTGTTGCCTTTTATTTGTCCCGGCTCAAAATATTGCATAAGAGAGGAAGAAAAAAACAGAGTTGCGAATTCCATTTCATTATGAAGGCAGTGTTGAAGTAATGAACTAGTACTAAATGAGTGCATTCCATAGGAACGGATTTAATTTCGGGCTTTGTAACTGAAGCCGCTTTATCGAATCACCGTCGGAAAGGTATTTTGCCAAAGGCTTCCTACTCTTTTTAATCAAATCTCGCTCTCTACAAGGGCTAATTTGTCTTTTGAGTGGGCCCTGGCAACCGACGTGAAAAACGTTCCATTGCCTATTGTTACTTTTAGCTATATCGTAAATTCCTCCCTGCATACTTCTGTCAATTTGTCCAGGATGCATACCGGTCTTAATTATGTTGTCCGGCTGCAACGGGTATGAAGTATCTCATCCTCATAACTCTACTAATCCACGCTTTAGTTAAATTAAGCATTCACAGTTTCCTTGTACAGTTTTCAGCAGTGATGAAAGTGCTGAGTTGCAAAGCGCTTTGAGCAATAAAAATTTTATGTATCAATTCTGTTTGTACACCAATATTCTACCTCGGAAAGGTTTAATTTATATTATATAAATATTTAGTGATTTTCCAATGGAAATCAGAATATGTTGCAATGATCGTGATGAGACATATATCAGAGAAACGCAAAAAAATTGGATCCAAGCATGAAGCAGCATATACATATTTATAAGAATACCAAAAACAAAAATAGTACAGCGTTGGCCCATCACAGCATATTGAGAAAATATAATTTCAATTTCGAAAATTCCAAAATTTTAGATAAACAAAAATAGGAAAATAGAAGAAGTTTTCTATATCAAAAAAAATATTATTAGGGTCATAAATTTTATGACCGATGAGTTACAATTGAAGAACCATTATGCAGATACCATTAGTAACTTCAACTTACAATAAAATGTAAAAAAAAAAGATAATGATATGGTAAGGAAAAAAAAAAAAAAAAAAAAAAAAAAAAAAAAGAAAGATAAAATAAACGAGAATTCAGCAAAGTTAAGCAAGGATTAAGACCAAGGTCTGTTTTATTTTTTTCTATTTAATAATAGATATGCCTGGTGGGCTTTACATGGTTGATATACTAGTTACATTTTTTGCTTAAGAATTGATTGTGGAGGAGATTAGTCTTGTGCGTGCAAAGGACACACCTAACAACTTACGACGCTAATAATTGTGAATAATAACGATGAATTATAAACAAATAAATATATAGATAAAAATAATAATTCTTAAGAAGAAATAAAATAACAAAAACAATGACATTTATGTATTTAATAAAATAAATAATTAACTTCTAATGGTGAAAAAAATATAAATTTGAGAAAAAAATAATTAAAGCAGTAGTAATATCAATAATAGAATAGAAAATTTCAGAAATTATAATAGAATGTCTTCTAGCTTCGAGAGAGGTTTCCCAAGTAACACCAAGGTCAATTTCGTTTTAGTGTGATAAAGATATCGAAAACTCGAAGTATTAAAAAAAATTTATGAAGTAAAATTTATGGATTTTAGACAAAATATACTGACAAGGAAATAGTATTCATATAATATGGTAATTTATATTTATTTTTAACTAATATTTAAATAATAATTGTGTAGTTGGTTTTATTATTATATTAGTGTTGTATCATTTTTCAAATTCGTAGAAGTAGCGTGAAGACGGAGGAAGACTACGAAACGTCAGTCTAGTGTAAATATTTGTTAAGTAGAACACATTTTATAAAAGAGAAAATGAAAGCCAATAAATAATCTTATTACTATCTTTTGAACTGAAATGGGGCTTTATTCATATTTTCATTAATACCAGAAATATTTACATAGCTTTTTAATTTTTGATCCATACAATTGATAATTTCTGACAAAATTTCAACTTTTAATACTCCAATTATCTATCTGGTTATTGCCTCTCTCTCCGTATTTTACTGTATATTAAACTATAACCATGCTTCCTGGTTTATAAGAATTACGTATCATTTATGATATGACAATTTAGATTTTAGTTGAAGAAGATGTTAAAGTCTTCACTTGTCTTAAGTTCGTTAATTTCCGGATGGGACAAAGGGTTAATTTGCTGAATTTGCTGTTTGAGGTATGACTTGTGTTTCTCTTCAGCCAACTAAAAAAACAAAGCGTATGAATATTATTTGTGTTTTATTCAGATTTACTCAGAGGGCATAAGGATTTTAGTAGTAAGAATTGTATGGTTTAGAGGTTTTCTTATGGTTTTGTAGTGGAATTTTATGGTTATAGTTGTATGGTAGTAAGCATTCGAACGTCAACTCCAAATATTAAGTAATAGTACATACAATTATAGTGAGGCGCTCTTCTATATAATATTTTTTGTGAAAATAAGAAACCCTTCTAACTCCCTATGTTAATTAATTAAACGACGTTTTGACAAAATTTTACTTCAATTTTCAAATTTAATTTCTAGCGATAGAACACACTTGCATATTTTGATGGAAAGAAATTCATCAAATTACTTGTTCTTTTCATAATCAATAATATCTCGGTAGTATGCTATATTTTTCATCATGTTAGGAAAATACGATACATATATGGAGTAGATATTTGGGTTTCCATTGCAACCATCGAGTTCATTACAATTATTACCACCTAAAATCATCATGCGCTTTGAGTAAATAAAGAAAAATAATATTCATACGCCTTTGTTTTTTTTTAGTTTGCCTAAGGGATATATCAAACATACTTCAAACGGCACCTTAAGCAAATTGGCTTATGTCAAACAAAAGGTGAAACGTTTCCTCTTATCCTACCCGTAAACTTACAAACTCAAGAACAGTGAAGGCCTTAAGATTTTCTTTTATTATAGATTAAAATGTCACATCAACAATGGAATGTAATTTTTATAAACCAGTAAGCATGGTTAAAGGTGGGTCTATAGGAAAATATGGAGAGAGATAATAGCCACGATGAGCACCGAGGTGGGAATGAAAGAGCCAATAACATTTATGTCATTCAATATCGAATTGGTGGATGGTAAGGTCGAATAATAGGGAGAAAACTTCTGACCCATACAATATTTAGTTGTCAGTTTCATCAGGGTGGTTCTTGCAGTAGACAACTTACATACATATGAGTTTAATACCTGGTAGAGCAAAAAAAAAAACAATCATTCTCCCAGTGTTCCCAATTTGACTAGAAAGGGGTATAGGTGTGGTTCATTCATAATATTTAGGTAATATTAAAAATATAGTTATATAGGGTGTTTTAGGGATAAGTGGCCAAACTGAAAAATATGAATTAAGGACCTCAAAACAAGAAAAAAAATTCCTCTGAAGGTATGTCCCCAAATGCTTTGTTTAGGAGTTATTCACACCTAAAGATTTTCATTGTTATGGATTATTTACGTTATATGAAATAAATAAAACCTATTCATTTATTCTAACTACTTTATTAATTAAATGTAAAAATTAAGATTCATATTACATGTTCAAAGTGAAGATTTGTCCGCAAACGCTTTGTTTAGGAGATGAAATAGATAGAATACTAATATGGCCTTTTATCCGTAACTGAATAAAAACTATTAAGAAAAGGCAACATAAGAATTGATACTATTTGGAATTAGCATGGAAAACTGTCAATAACATTTATCAGTTTGTAAGAGGCTTTCGCAAAGTACTCATCATTATCCCTTCAATTTATACTAATGGTGAATATGCCGATATGGAGTTTGTGTACGGTTTTTACGATGGTAATGCTAATGCTGGCCGTCGTAAATATGTCAGGCAATTTCCGAATTGAAAATTACCAAACAAGTTTATCTTTAGCTACACGTTTCAACGTCTTAGAGAAACTGTTACATTTCCCATAATACCACGTGCTGTTTGTATTTTTCTTTCACCTTTACGAGGTGAAGAAAGGATTGCGACCATATGTAATATTAGTCTATGCAAGACCGGTCAATGATCTTAATTCCTTACGAAGAAGGATAATTGAATCTTGTGAAACAATAACACATATCCGGTGCCGTTCTGCTTCTGCTGCTCTTGAAGAATGATGCCGAGCCAGTCTATTTGAACAACATTTAATACGAATCTTAATATTTACATTTAATTCAAAATGTAGTTAGAAAATATAAGTAGGTTTTATTTATTTCATATAACGTAAATAATTCATAACAATGAAAATCTTTAGGTATATATCTTCAAAACAAAGCGTTTGCTGACATACCTTCAGAAGAATTTTTTTTTATTGTTTTGATGTCCTCAGTTCATATTTTCAGTCTGGCCACTTAACCCTGAAACACCCTGTGTATTATCAAGAAATGAACAATGGACTGAGGTTGGTCGGTGTATACCAAGCGCCAACGTAACCTTCTCTCTGTTAAGAATACTAAAGTTACAAATCTGAAACCAAGGATGAACAACGTCATAATAAAGGCAGCTCTAATATACGGCTACGAGGCCTGGACTCTAACAGGTAGTCTAGAGAGCAGAATCGAGAGATTTGAACGAAAAGTCCTCCAGGAGCGATCTGGGATCAGAGCCTTAACACACGGAGGAGAAAAACAAACAGTGAACTGCTCCCAGAGACTGGTCAGTCAATATCTCAGGATATGAAGGCAAGGAGGTTAAGATGGGAGAGGCATGTGGCTCAAAGCAATCCATCAGGACGCCTTTACATAACAGTGAATGCTACTATATTTGGCAAGAGACCACGTGGGAGGCCAAGAACCTTATGAATAGATAGAATCAACATAGATGCGAAAGAGCTGCATGCAGCAAAGTGGAAAGGCAGGTGTGAAGATGACACGATCGGGCAGCCAAAGATCAACAAGGTCAGTGGAGCCAACCGAAAAAAAATATATTTTATAATAAAAATTATTAAAAATATTTTAAAATAATAAGTTAATGCGCACTAGCATGCGCCTCGTATACACTTGTATGAGTAAATAATCAATTCAGTAAAGGTAATTTATTAAAATATAAATTAAAAAAACAGGAGATTTTTAGTTTACTGTATAATTCAATTATCAGAATAACTAAAATTCTTACAACGTCCAGACAGGACTAATAACATCCCTAACTAGTCATATGATAAAATCTAACAATCAAATCTAAATTCATTGAATTGTATGGAATCTGCCTGGACCATTCATTGTTGGCTTGAAAAATCAGAGGCGGGACAGAGACAATTGTAAAATCGATTCATGTCTTTGCAAAGCATTGCAGACGAATTAGCATTATTTTAAAGGCTAGGGAAAGGCCGCGAATAGAGTTGTCATCGCTTTGATTTAACCGAGCGTAGATAGAGAGCGAGCCGAGCAAATTATACTTTTAAAAGAAGGGGGAGGAGGGAGGGAGGTGGTTTTGATCAAGGGTGGTCCTTTCATTTGGTTCGCTGATTGGTGGTGCCCTTCGCTGCACTTTGTCCTTTCTTCCTCATAGCCTCAGTCCGCAAAAAAAAAAAAAAAAAATATATCAACCGGCTTTTATCTCTCTCCTGGTACTAATTTATCGAATATTTACGAAATTAAAATTTCGATTATTTATTTTAAGTACCTTATATTATTGATTCTATTAATAAAATATATGAGCAAAAAATAATAAACATCGGTAATTCCTTTTATTTCATAATCCTACTTATCCAACACTTACTTGGGTTCTTGATTCCAAAAAAATAAAATAAAATAATAACTAGTTGACTGATTAATTCATGCAAAAAATGTTTGCGTATAAGTACGTATTGTCGAAACACATCTGTTTCTCTATCCCTTAGCAAGAGATGCAAAAATTTGACTAATTAATCCATGCAAAAAATGTTCGGAAGCTTAAGAGATAAATTCTTCAGTGCTACGTTCGTGAATACGTATGTGCGTATAAGCACCAGTAATTGATTTCAAAATGTCGAACGAACTTTTGCATTTTTATTTAATTATTTTGAATAATGAATCTTTTCAATCGAAAAAAAAAATATCCCCTTCAGATTATTTTATACATTGACAATATAATATATTGAGATAATATTGATAACAAATATATTACCTCAATACCAATTATTTATTAAATTATAACTTTAATTTAAGTGATGTTAACAATAATATCTAGTGTCATTAGTTTCTCCTTATTTTAAATATTAAATTAAAATTTTTAATATCATTAGACAGCAATAATGACTATTGTGATTTATATGTAAAAGACTAAATAAGGAGAGGCGACTGATTCATATAATCTGAAGTGGGAGGGAATTGCAATGTCAAGGTAATTCTTTTAATTAAATTTATGCTTTTAAATTATTTTTTAAGAAAATGTGTTATTTTGAATTGTAAAGTGCCTGCTGCGATAACCCCGAAACGTTGTAATGGATGAATAAAAATTGGTTTCATTAGTAGATGCACGCATAGCATCAGATTTTTTATTGTTATAGTTCGAAAAATGTCAATTGTTCACTGACTGATTTTTTCCATGATATATGTACGGATGTTCTATTTAATATATTTGTACACTATCTTGTACTTCGCCAGCCTTTGAAATATTTACTTAAAATATGTTAGGACCCAGGAATACTCCTCATTTTACCCCTGAAGTTCCGGAACTGACTCTATAAGAAAGGCCTGGAATGATAAGAGAGGACAGAAGGTTGATGGCATTGTGGCATTGAAAGAAATATCAGAGGTGCTCTAACGAGATTGCTACCCGAGTCTTATCCTCTTCCCCCTCATTTAACCATAACGCTAACTCCTAACTCCTAATAACGGCTGTCATTACAGGACACCCTGTCATCCTTCTTCATCGTCTGTAGGGGCCAGTCTTATTCTTTGAAGACGTCGTTTCAGGAAGGCTGACATAGGCCCAAACAACGAAAAATAGGTTGATGAATAAGTTATTTATGAGGGCTTACTTCTAGGGAATGAAATCGGATGAGGCTATAAATTTAAATTAAACTTGTATGGTAACTTGAATATTTGTGGTGGATCACATAAGTTATAAAAATATAGTTAAGAACAAACAAAGAGAAAGAAAATAAAAAAAGAATAAATAAATAACTATAATAATGAAGAAATAGTCCACATAAGTATAATCGTTCTCAAAAATCTTCTATGCTTCTTACTGGAGGAATAGATAAATAGATAGACAATATATTAAATACTATACAATTTATAATGTGTCTAAAATTAAGTATCAAACAACATGTGAGCCTGCATATGCAACAAAAAAAACCGAACAATATATATATATATAAGTGAATTTTAGTTAAATCGACATTGTCAAAGCCACCTCAAATCGATGTTGTCTTTTTGAAGGAAGCTCTAAAGAAAAAAAAACATATTAAATTGGCTCGGATATGAACATTTATTTATTATATAAAAAAATAAAGAAAAGTGGTTTTCAAGATAAAATGAGAAAACTGAGTAATGAAATGTAATCAGCAAATTTAGTAACTATATATAGAATAAAAAATTGCTCTCCGATGGGTCACATAAGATATTTTTTGATTTAACAGTAGTGCCGTACTATCGTTCCGAAATTGTAAATGCAGCTTTTATCGACATCTTTTTACAAGTGGTCAAAAGTTGGTGGGACCACGTCTATACTGATTAAATTAATTTATCCAATTACCCAACCTAAATTAAATTAAATACAGCAATGGCACTCGTCGAACGCAGTGGCTGTATTAGCATTAACCACGAACAAAAATTAAATGTCTAAACACAACATTAAGCACGCAAATAATGTCTGGTAAAAGAATCAGATGACGCCAACTAAAGAATCCCCCACTGACCGTTATGTATGTTTTTTCTAAATTAAATAAATTTCTAAAGAAAATAATAAAAATAAAAATAAATGTTATTAAATTAACTACTAAGACTATATACAAATAAATTATTGAACTTGAAATAAACTGGCGTGAACACATATTGTTATCATTTCACGAAAATCCAATGCTCTATTTGTATATAGTAGTGATGGCTGTTTCTTGGGTTATATTGCAGAATAAAATACTTTAAAAATTATAGATATATCACATGAAACTGTATTTTACAAAAATATTGATTTTTTCCTTATTCTTTATGCGACTTCAATGTTAGTTTAATATCAAATGACATTTGAGATATAATTATCATCACAACATATGGTATATTATTTAATAAAGTTCAAAACGATTTTATCAAAATAATTGAGATACATTTTTGTTTTATTTTGTGTTACATGATTAATAATTTTCTGATCTTTTTAAACAATTTTACTCATTATATGTTTTCTTTTTTTTTCAGGTGAGTGAACATTCAATTTTATTTCTATAGAGCTGGTATGTATGTGCATGTATTATAATGCTGTTTTACACACATAATTTCGATTTTGACTAGGCAATAGGGTTTATTATATGTTAGAAATATTATTATTAAAATCAAAAAAATCATGAAATACTTTTATTAAAGAAAAGAACTGAACAATCTCAAACACTGCTTCTCTGTTATCTTGGACAGTGCCTTTTCAACCTTCGAAATGGATTGTAGAGATGTGTGAAACTGCATAAGAATTGAACTAAAGGATCAGGATGATTAGAAAGGAATTTTTAGAATTTGGATGGTATGAAGTCAAGGCCCCAAAGGAATATGAAGGTCATAGTGCAATGTTCTATTGGAAACGTAATAGGGTGCGTTGACTTTAGTTCTGAGGATTGTAGATGGAAAGGATTGGATACGTAAATGCTCGAAGGTTTAGTAGGTATGCTCTTCCCCAAAGTTCAAGTAGGTAGATCCAGATAGGTCTGAGAATATTAGATACGTCTTATATATTAGAAATTTTTTATCTATTGAGAGATGAGAGGTCCTGCTGTGTAGTCGCTAGAGTTGGGTGAATCGTCAGTTAAGTTCTTGTCTTTTAAATCTAGTATTTTGGTTCCAGTTAAGTCTTTTATCTAGGATGAATCAAAGATATCTTACTATGTCGGATCTGGGTAAAGGGATTTTATTAAAAAGAACAGAAGGGCAAAAGCCGCGGCGAAGGATAAAACGTTCCTTGAACTAGTCAGAATATTAGGAAATGAAATTTAATTATCTAATATTTGTTATATTTTTTAATAAATTCTTACTATCATTTAATATAAATTCTTACTATTCCAAAATTGTTTATTACCATAATTTAGTATTATTTGTTATCTTCTTAATATTTCGTAGTACTGTTTTTTTGTTTCACTATATTATAGTTTTATCTCACTTTATTTTAATAATCAAACTTTTTTTACTGGGTAATATTTAATTTTAAAGTACTGGGATGCCCTTTTCTATTTATCCAACACACAATAGCCACTCATTTCTTGGTTTTTGTGCAAAACTATTCAAGGCCCATCTCATGATTTTTGAAAGTCCCATTGTGGGACTGATTGATTTAACTTTCTTTCAGTTTTATTATTGATTTACTTCGTGACTCTATCCTAATTTTTTCTTTACTATTAGTAACCAATATCTGCGCAGATCCATTATAACGCTGATCTATGGTCAGATGATGTTCTGGACTTCAGTTATAGACAAATCTATATATCATAAGACTAGTCAATGATATGATTTGGGTTTCGAAATGGCTATTGACTGAATTGGACTAAAAGTAGGTTCTTGAAACAGTATAGTACTGATCAAATATTATCATAGCAAGAGCGTAAACTTGTATAGGATGACCCTATTCTGTTGATTAATGGTTACAAAAACATTTTATTTTATGATTCTGTCACACCGTGTTTGACTTTTTGTCTTCAATATTGAATATGCTGCGGATCGAAAAAGATTATATTAACTCCGGATTGGCATGAGGTTGAAGATATGGAATTTTAATTCCTCTTCAACTAATTCGATAAGGACCGCCTTCCGACGAAGTGGGGGCAGACAAGGACATGCCAGAAACGGTAAGCCAGTTAGTAGGGGCCTCTTTGCTCCCTTCCCTCTAACTAATTGAGCCTTGTTGGCCCAACTATGAACATCCCTTGGTATTAACCAGTGCGCTACCCACTCGTCTGTATCTATCGATCTACCCTTGCTTTATGAGAGAAATAAATAAAAAAAAAGTATATATATATATATGAGGAGGAGATGATTGGTGGTGTGATCAATGAAAACACAAAGTAAAAACTTATTAATAAGTGATTTTTCGGCCAAAACATCAGGCCTTCATCTGGGCTGAAAACAAGATAACAACCATAATGAATAAGAGGAGTTGCTGAATGATTAGAAAATAACATTGTTGTTACAATAGGGGTTCATTCATGATGTTGTGTTAAATGTTATATGTTTTACCATGTTAAATGTTATAACCATAGGATTGTGAGCTGCCCTATTTGAAGTCATGTTAAACGTTAAATGCATAAGAGTCCCTAGCGGATTTTCTCAGCAACTTGTTGTATAAGCCTTTATGAAGGGTGTAATAACCTAGATGTTGATCGCCCTGAATAAAATCTAATCTAATCTAATCTAACCCTTTATGTTTATAACCTTCCTTCCAGACCCTCATGTTATTGTTTACTTCAGTTTTGATTTAAGTAATTAATTAAAACATGCCTAGAGTGAGTGAAAAGTGGAATTTGTGTGAAAGTTTAGCTTATGAGTGTCTTATTGATCTTCAAACTTGTGAAGAAGAGAATGAAGATGAGCTAATTGACAACTGTATTGAAAGTCACAACAACTAATATGGCGGCGATCTCAACTGGTCTATTGTGTGACGTCATTCTCGATTTAACTGACCAAGTAACAGACTCTCAGCCATGTTAAATGTTATTTCGTTTTACCACGGCAAAAGAAGGAAATTTTTTTCGATTTAACACGAGTTTTTCCATTTAACACGCTTTAACATAGATCATGAATACCCCTATTATAGTATTGAAAGAAATGTATAGTCTGAGTATTATAAGAAGACGTTATGAGAATAGTAATATTAATAAAATTAAGCGGAAAGAACAATTAATAAAATAGGTATAAAATGTAGTTAGAAAATATAGGTACAGAATTATTTAAAATAAAGAGATGAAAAAAGTGGGAAATAAATCACATATAAAACAAATAAGCAAAATATCAATATTAAAGAAATAAAATATAAAGTTATATTTATGAGAGATAATTGACCGTGGATGACGTACGAGGAGAAGATGGTAGGGGATGCGGTCAAAATGAAACACAAATAAGTTGGTGTCACTTATTTAATTGTGCCTACGTTTCAGCTAAAGTTTCTAGCCTTCATCTGGGCTAAGAACAGAGTAAGATAACAACCAATAAGTATAGAAAATAAAAAATAAAATATAAACCGAATGACATAAAGTGAATAATTTTACAGAATGGAATTAATAAAATCAAGTGATGAGAGAAGTGGAAAATAAAATGTATACATAGGTAATTGAAAAAGTAGGTAAAATAACATAATTAAGGAAATAAAATAAAAATGAAGTTATGTAATCCAAAGAAGTATGAATATATTAGTTATTAATAATCTAAAAATTGAAATATGGAAAGAAAAAGAAAATTGAGAGAAAGATAATATATCTAACCATAATAATTGATAAAGAGGCAAAATAATATAATGTTATATGATCCGAAAATATTAAATAAATGTGAATATTTTAATTTAATAATTA
This sequence comes from Halyomorpha halys, assembly GCF_000696795.3. Lineage (NCBI taxonomy): Eukaryota > Metazoa > Arthropoda > Insecta > Hemiptera > Pentatomidae > Halyomorpha > Halyomorpha halys. The sequence goes on from NW_027110335.1 coordinate 985,160, forward strand.
TTTAGAATTAAAGTTATAGAAATAAAATGTATGTAACTAAGTAAAATACTAGAATGGAAAAAAATAATTTATAAACTAATACAAGACAAAATAAGTAATTAGTAAATATAACAAAAATAATATGTGGTGAACATAACTTTTAACGTGGTTAAGGCGTTTTAATATAAATAATTATTTCTGAAAGTTACTTTAAAAGGAATGAAATAAATCTTGTTTGAATATGCATTAAAATTAGAAGATAAAAATTGAACAAGAATTTTATATAATGTTAATGAAACTTTGCCTATTTTCTATTAGTAATTCTGTAATATATCACCTAAGTAATCCCCTCTTTATTTGCGTTAATTTAAGTTTAAAATTTTTATGCAAAATTTTATAAATAAAATGTCACAAAGGTAGATTGTATATGTATATTATGTATGTGTCAGAGGGAAAACGAGAATTAGACCTTATTTAGGTAGTTTTGCAGATTAATGTAAGCAATAAAACATCTCGCAATAATTAGCAATTACGTGGTTTGTCTAAATCATTTAGCCCATTAGTTAAATTAACAGTTAATTAATTAGGTTCTATCGATCAAACTGGACAGTACAGAGGTAACAACGGCAATAAAGGTCATTGGATATATTCTTTCCTCATGAGTAAAAATTATTTAAATTATAATATTTCATGTTTTAAAAGAAAAAATACATTCAATTCAAAAGATGTATTAAATACATGTTTAATGTTTACGTTACATGCAGTAAATATATTTTTGGATTAAAGGAATTTTTTTTCACCAATGGAAAGTGTGTACTTAGTATTAATAAATATTAACTAAAAAATAATTATTAAATTATAGTTGAGTTATTTGTAAAGTAATGGTTTTTAGTATTCTTCTCGATTCTCAATATTCAGAAATTTTAACTATTTTACTTTTGAGCTAAAAGTGATAAAATCATATGTTTAAAAAAAGATATATTTCAACTATGATTTTAATATAAATTTTTTTTTTTGCAAAAAAATATAGTAATTAAGATTGCCATAAAATTATTTTCCCCTTTTACAACAGTGTTAGACAAAATGTTAATAAAATTTCATATTGATTTTGAGAACGTCTAAGATTTTTAAAATACACTTGAAAAGTAGCTTGATATAGGTTGAAACCAGAAAAATAAGTCACTAAATAGAATTTTTTTTTTTTTAAAGTTTAGGACCTGGAGACATTTATGTTAAATAATTTTTGTCTGTTATGTTTAATAAATATATATATATTTTTTAAATTTATTTATTGTTAATAACAACTGTACAAAAATATATACAAGTAAATTTTCTATTTGTGATAAAATGCCATGATACAAACAAGTGGAGAATGTACACAATCATTGATAGAACTCCAATAGAGAAGAAGATCTCGAGGCCTTCTAGGAGATGTATTAGGTAATGAAGAAGGAGACAGGTTAGAAACAAGTGGGTTTAGGTGGTTAAATATAATTATAAATTTATTATTTCTTCGCTAAAGCAGCGTAATAAAGAAATGCTACCCTTAAAATTTATTTTTTTTAGACATGAAACGGCCTTATAAACCACACGAATATCATTTCTTCCCAACATTCCGCACACATTCTCCTCCTTTCTTTTCTTCCCGCCTCTTCTTCATTCTTTCAGGCTGCACTCTTTTTTCTTCCTCACCCCATACTCTTCCTCTTGTCACCTCTTAGGCACTCACAAGGACCTTTATCTTCCTTAATTTTTCCCTATATCTCTATTGAGGCAGTCTTGACTTGAGATTCCTAATTTCCCCGTTTCTTTCTTCATATGCTTAATGTATCCCCCTGCCCCCTTGATATTTATATTAACGAATAAAAAATAAAGAAAACATAGGAGTTATATTATTTCATTAAATGGTTAATTTATTTTCCTTTGATTTAGTTTTTTTTTTTTTCTAGAAAATATCATTGTTCTATTTAAATGAATATGATTATTATTATTTTTTATTTACTGTATTTCAAAGAACTATTCTCCCCTGTAATTTTCAACGATATAATTATTTTTTTCATTTATGTAATAACAACCCTTCATATTTTTTTGGAATGTAAACATCCGCTAATGAAGTGTAACATAATTAATTCCATTAATTGAACGGACCCTGGTTCATGAAAATGCTAAGTATGAATAATTGATTTTCTAATAATAAAATAATTTATCGGGACAGGGTTATTACTGGAGGGGCACTCGAGGCCCTTCAAATAAAGTTAAGCTTATTAATGAAAGCATACTCCCATGTTTTTTCAACTCCATAATTAATATTGCTACATTAAAATTTTGAGAGGAAAGGATTTTAATATAAATTCATTCCGAGTTGATTGCACATACGGAAAATACAGTCAATAATTTCAGAACAGATAAAAATTATTCATGTTATGAGGTCTAATTCTTATCGTTTCAGTGTTACAACAAATGCATTCCCAAAATGTTTTCTTTAAAAGTACTTAAGTGAAATTTACAATAATTTAGATTAATAATTAAGGACCTAAAAAGAAATTATTATAACTAAAGAAGGATAGATAGGAAATAATATGAATGCATAAGAGTATAAATCCAAATTCATTTTTTTTTTTTAATAATATAGTTAATCGTATGAAGTAGGTTGTAGGAATATAGTCTAGGTGGTGGTCAATAAAAGTATCAAAAGTGTATTGACAAAGCCTGCAAAGTGGGGCAACATTGGTTGACAATAAATAGTTTTCTTTTACTATTTTGATACCTTTATTGACCGCCACCCGGACTATCTTCCTACAATAAATTTTTTTTCTTCGAAAAAACATAAATATGAATAATTTGGTTGATTATTTTATTATGGATAATTATTATTGGACCATTTCAAATATATTTGTTAATATTTATAAAAAACATTAAATATGAACTGCAAATATATTTGTAAATCATTGTTGAACTATTTGTATTGCATTATTGAATAAATCAATTTTTAAAATCAATTGAATTTATCCCTTTTCGTAAGGAAAACTAGAAAAAAAAATCAATAACTAATGCCCCATTGTTTTAATTATTGAACATTGATAACATAGAATTGTAAGAAAAAGAGAATTAAAAAAAAAATATGAAACTCTATTGATAGTGTATAAATATGTATAAAAATTATTTAATTTACAGCTTCATAGCTGTCTGATTTCAGGTTCAGATCTAACTTTCTGGCTGATTAATATGTATAAAGATACTATTAAAATATAAATACAATTCGATGTAGTGAAAGTACTCTTTCTTGTTAAAATTCTTTATTTGAATGAATCATTAACAACGTTTCGCCAACCCCACCATCAGGCATTATTTTGAAGCATTTCAAGTTATCGATCGTGCAAGCTTTTCTACTAATACTCTTATTAATCGTACGGTCTTCTCTCAATTATATTAATCAATCAATTATATTAACTCATTTAGTAAGAACCTATAATATTAAAACAATTAATGTTATAAATTAGCCTTAGTAATTAAATCTTTAAATTTTATTAGTTTATTTTTTTCAATGTATTACATACTTATAAGATTGTCAAACTGTAGCTACATGCCAAGATTATTTTTTTTTCAAGAACAAATAAATAAAAAAGATTATAAATTAACTTACTTAATTTCATGACATGTTTATATTATCCTTTTTATAATTCTGAATTCTCACCGTAAAATACAATTTTAATAAAATGTGATGTCCATTGTGAACCAGTTCTATTGTATATGTCATATATTTTATTATATTTCTTTACACTATATGACATATTGGTTAATTATATTGTATTTTATCGATCAATTTAATCGCTTATCAAGTATTTACGTAAGATAGACTTGCGTAAAGTAGGCAACAGTTGGAGGTGTAGGGTTGTTGGCCCGGAACAAATCTTGCCCAACTAAGACAGCTCACTAATTGAAGCAACTTGGCTTTTACTCAGTCGAGAATTATTTACATCTCCTCTGCTCCTTCCATTGTCCTAGATTCGCTTATCGTCCTTCCCATCTGGATGTCGTGCCACCTCAGTGGAAATCTCTTTTACTCAACATCCAGGATTAATTGTCTCGATGGAACAAAATGAACATGTACTGGATAATGCTATGGAACCTGTTTATTGTTTAACAGTTATATTATATTACATATATAACCGTTATATTCATGCTTAAAACTAGGTTCAGTGACCAAACACTCCGATGTCCAGCGCTTGTCAGGATATATCAAGGAGGAGGGTAAAATTAGTCAATACAAATTTTAAGTGGTCAATTGTCGTTTTTAATTAAGTTAAATGTTTTTGGAACGAGTTACACAAGATTTCAAAGTTAATAAATATTTGAATTGTGAAGAAGATGGTCAGGGGTTTAGCCGCAAGAAAACAAATACTTATTTTCTACGTTTCGTACCACATTGTAAAGCTCCACCAGGGCTGAAAAGATACAAAAATAATTAGAAATATTTTGACTTAATAGGATAATAAGATACAGAAGGTAAATTAAGGTAAGGTTAAAATTATTTAAATATAAGTGAAAAGAAAATTAAAATTATATACAAATGAAAGAAAAGAAGAAATAAAATGGTATTAATATGAAATAGTCAATGACAAGAATATTAAAAAAATTACACAAACTATTTAATCTGTTTTTTTCTATATTCCTGTCATTGTCTGTTTTATATTAATACTATTTTATATATATATATTTTTTTTTCAAACTCCCTAACCACCCAAACCCACTCGTTTCTAACCTTGCTTCTTCTTCCATTCCTGGCAATCCTCCGAGGCGCCTGAAAAGAAGATGGCCTCGTGACCTTATATTGTAAACTGTTTTTAGAGTTCTGCTACTGGGTAGTTTCTCTACATCCTGTATCATATCATTATGCCATTATGATCAAATTAACTGGTTATATTTTTTTATACAGTTG
>NW_027110335.1:990127-993146 GCF_000696795.3 Halyomorpha halys
GAAGATGGCCTCGTGACCTTATATTGTAAACTGTTTTTAGAGTTCTACTACTGGGTAGTTTCTCTACATCCTGTATCATATCATTATGTCATTATACAGTTGTAAATATCAATAAATAAATAAAATAAAATAAAATTAAAAAAAAATGTTTTTCATTCGTATTTGATTTTAGTTTTCTTTTTACTTTAATTTACATAATTTTATACCTACCTTAATTCACTTTTATGTATTATTATCCCATTATGTCAAAATATTTCTAGTTTTTTTTGTATTTGTTTAGTTTTGAAGGAGCTTTACAAAGTGTAACGAAAAGTCGGAAAATAAATTGTTGCTAACTATTTTTTTGTTTTCATATGACCCTACCTTTGACCATCTTCATAATTTAAAATAACACGGCCAATTATTTATGCATACAATTTGATAACATTTTTTTTTTTTAATTCCAAAATGGTTAAAAGTTCACAAATATCCAGTAATATTTTATTTTCTTGCTATCTAAAAAGGCCAGTTCGCTTTCAGTAGCTCTAAAGACATTAAATTTCAGCTTACAACTGTTTTTTTCTTTATCTAAAATTTACAATAATGTTTTTGTTTTCTTTTTCAACTAACTCTTTGGGCCGCCCATAGCTCTGTGGTTAAGACACAATCTTACCAATTTTGATGTCTATTGGAGGTTCCGGTTCGAATCCGGCCTGGGACGTTAACTTTTTTCATTGAGTGGCGGTCCCACAAAATGAAGAACTTTGACTTGACCCCCAACCATGGTTAGGCAGTATAGGACTCCAATGGGAGTCTTGGCCGAAAAAAAAAAAAAAAAAACTCTTCCTTCACATCATAAGGTTCATTTTATAAATATAATTCATAAAAATGTTTGCAACTCTGTATTCCCCTTATACGTCTCAACCAGATTTTCATCCTTATAATTGTTTAATGATAAATTTGATATTATTATTTATACTAATATTTCTTAAATGATATGCTGGTTGGTCTGATTCATCTTGTGATACATTATTATTTAAATTTAACGTTGATAACGTATATGTATATATAATTTTATAACATTGTGTTTTAATTTTATATTTTTTAGTTTATTATTTTTAATTTGAGAATTTCACTAAATCCTTTTTATTGGAACATCTTCAATCAAACTTTGAAAGAGCAATACTAAAAAGACTACAGAGTTTATCATGACAATGATTAAATTTCTAAATTATAAATATAATAATATTTTTCAAAAAATCTTTTTTAGTCCAAATGAGAATTAACTGAAAAAAAAGTTTCCTATTTTGGTGGTTTTTGTATATTTTTTTTTATCGGTTTTTACTCGCTTTCTCATTAAATAGTGATTTTCCTACAAATATTGTTCTAAACTAAATTAAATCTTATACAATTTATTAGACCAACTTAAGTAGTCTTTGTCGTAATTTCTGTAATGTTGGTTAATATAAAACAAGGGAGAAATATTCTTGATTCGCAAACTCCTCAATTGATTTTCAAATCTAACGATCATTCACATCAATGATTTTTTATAAACCGATGCAACTTTTCAATGTAGTGAAATTAGTGAATTCAGTTAAATACGTCATTAGGTATGTATGATACGTGGGCACATTAGTGTTATCTATACTTTTTTTACATAGTTTTTTATTAGAGCGTGATACTCTATGCGATTTCTTTGTTTATTGACCTTACGTTTCGTATTTAGACAATAATATCTTTCATCTAGTTCTTTTTCAGCTTTTTTAAGGTATAATGAGGAATGAGAGTTTTTTTTAAACCATTTTTATGTGATTATAATGAAAGTAATAAATGAAAAAATAATAACGTTCCAAACATGTCTTCTAAGGGTTATAGGGTTCTTAGATCGGAGGTTAATGGTGTTAAGATGAATCTAAGTTGGAAATGGTGCGCGGAGTAACTGTCGCAGAACATAACGGCGTGTGGCCTGGTCTAACTGCCCTTCAATAAACTTCTAGATCGGATACAGAATCGGAAAGTTGTCCTGCTGAAATGAGTAAAGTTGGCAACCCTGGCTATTTCCCCGCAACCTAATCCTCTCTGTCGGTTGGTAACCCTGCCTCAACTGCTTCCTGTTCCACTTCCTCTCGGTTATATCGCTAGTCGCTTCATAAGCCTCCGTCGTCGATTTCAGTTCCAATTGACTGTTAAATTGAACCTCACCATTTTCTTTTCTTCTAGTTTTGTATTAATGGGTTATGAAAGCGAAATAATTATTTCAGTCATTTTTTCTCAATTATTAGGTTTAGTTTCACCTACTTAATTTTTAATTTCTTTTAACTTAGTTTTTTTTAATTATCATTCTATTTTTTAATTCAATTATATATATTTACAATGAGCTTAAATTATATTTATTTACTTTTCTATTTTTATCTGAAATTTATTTATGGTATGATTAAATTTTTACGGCCTAAATACTGATTGCAGAGTATGACAGATTGTGTCATTTCAATTAAAATTAAATTTTCAAGTTAAAGGCTCTAGGGAGTGAACTGAATACATGCGTTTTTATCCATGTTATTGCAAATTCTTCCTGAATAAGAACAACAGTATTAATGTTTCTATATAATTTTGTTTGGATTGAACATTTATATAATGGTAAAATTGTACACCTTAACGACTATTAACTGGGTTGAATGATTACTAATGGCGAATTCAAGTATTTGAAAACGTAGAATTTTAGATATGAATATAAAACGATAATTACTACAATTACTGTTAGGAAATTAATCATGTTGTTGAGTAAGGTTCTGTTTTGGACTAACAAGTATGATTTAAACATTTTAGAAAGCAAATCTCGTAAATATCACCCGTATTTGAAACTGAAAATGTGTTGAAAAAGAAAAATGGGTAGCTATAACACAGAATATTAAATTATCTTAAAAGAAAATATAAAAAAAATAATATTAACAAAATATATTAGTTCAATATTTACAACACTTTTTTTTTATAATTACTAAAATATATTAATTTTCTATTTTATTTTTGTATTTATATCTTT
>NW_027110335.1:993451-1014909 GCF_000696795.3 Halyomorpha halys
AAAGATATAAATACAAAAATAAAATAGAAAATTAATATATTTTAGTAATTATAAAAAAAAAGTGTTGTAAATATTGAACTAATATATTTTGTTAATATTATTTTTTTTATATTTTCTTTTAAGATAATTTAATATTCTGTGTTATAGCTACCCATTTTTCTTTTTCAACACATTTTCAGTTTCAAATACGGGTGATATTTACGAGATTTGGTTTCTAAAATGTTTAAATTATACTTGTTAGTCCAAAACAGAACCTTACTCAACAACATGATTAATTTCCTAACAGTAATTGTAGTAATTATCGTTTTATATTCATATTTAAAATTCTACGTTTTCAAATACTTGAATTCGCCATTAGTAATCATTCAACCCAGTTAATAGTAATACAATAGGTAATACTTTTGGCACAAAATGAATATGTTAAAATATATTATAAATAGATAAAGAAAGAATAAAACGAATAAATAAGATTAAAAAAGATAAAGATGAATAAATAAATAAGTACTGATTTTCATCCGTTTCTTTTGTATTTATAATAATATTCAATTTGTTTAATATGATACGTAATCTTGCTGATTTTTTTAATTTTTATTTTTTATGATCAAGTATTATGTAAAACACTCTTTTATAAAACAATGGACATGAATGTCGTATGATATGGTATATAATGAATAATAATGTCGGAAAACGTCACCGGAATATAGTTATGTTTACTATTGACTGGTTCTCAAGGACCTCAAAAATAGGCGTCAATTGCAGTTAAGAAAAAAATTATCAATATAAATATTTTACATATATTGGATGTTTTTATTGTTCATGAATTAAAAAAAAAAAAAACTTTGAAAAGAAGGTATACTGCTGAAGGAATAAAAATAACCTGTTTAATAGGTAATAAATATGTTTTTTTTTTGTTTTCACATTTATTAGTTTATTTTTAATATACTCCATTATTTTTTCTAAACTTGGTACGGCGGGAAAATTATCCAGATAGTCGAATAGCCCTGAAAAATTGTCTAAATAAATATTAAATTTCATAATTCGTTAACATGCTTCTGAAATCTCATCTCAAAATTTTCGTAGGTATAAAAATAAGCACGAGAGTCTTTTCATTTGAATGTTATTAAAAATTCCATATTTAATTTATATCTTAATATTAAATAAGAATTTTAATAAAGGTGGTCTTTGTTGTTTATTAAAATTCTATTTGTATTCGGAAAAGACAAAGGAATTCGTGATATATTAAAAAGTATTAAGCCCTGTTTTAAGAATCAGGTTTAATTCGCGTTTATTAAATACGTTAAAAAAAAAGAAAAAAAATACATCAAAAGAGCATTAGTTCATTTTTTACAATATTCACTTCTTAATTAAATATTTCTTGTTCAACAAAGGATATTAATTTTTTATTGTCAAAATTAAGAGACTTCGCTGTCAGAAATGTTCTATATTTTGATTTAACATTTACTCCAATGAAAGAAGATTTTTTCTTATTGGAACTGAACCAGATATTAATCCTTAAATCCTAAACTCCTTAGCCACACAAATCCAATAGTTTCTTACCTTGCATCTTATTCTATTCCTGAAATTCCTTCGTGGCTTCTGATAAAGAGCCAGGCGACATTTTCTTGTAGAATGTCTATTGGAGTGCTATCTTCGCATTTTCCAGATGTATATTTCAATAAATAAATAGTGAAAAAAAAATATATGTATATATAGTTGACCGTAAAAATTTATGTATAAGAAGATGGTCAGGGTTGCAGTATTTAGAATAAATCTGAGACTATCGTGAAAAACAAGGTCGAATTGCGTATATCATTATCGGCCAATGATAGTCGGCTAAACTGAGATTTAGACCAATTCTACGTTAAAGTAGACAACCATGCTAGAAACCTTCCATAGTTCAATTAGGATTTGTTATTTAGTGAAGGTACGTTATGCATTATTCCGTTTTTTTTTTTTCCAAATTCGTTGGAAGAAGAATTTTCCCAACAATTTCAACAGTCAAAAGTTGAATTAAGGATTAAGGATTAGTATCTAGTTCAGTTCCAAAAAAAAATCTTCTGACCGCAACCCTGACCATCTTCTTATGTATGAAAAAAAAAATAGTTCACCTAAATATATGAAAATGGATGCATTTGAAGAAAATAAGAACTAACCCCATTTCCTAACTTACTAATTTATCTTATCTTAACATTCGTATTTCTCATAAATTTTTAATCTATTTAGAATAAATCTGAGGCTATCGTGAAAAACAAGGTCGAATTGCGTATATCATTATCGGCCAATGATAGTCGGCTAAACTGAGATTTAGACCAATTCTACGTTAAAGTAGACAACCATGCTAGAAACCTTCCATAGTTCAATTAGAATTTGTTATTTAGTGAAGGTACGTTTTGCATTATTCCATTTTTTTTTTCCAAATTCGTTGGAAGAAGAATTTTCCCAACAATTTCAACAGTCAAAAGTTGAATCAATTTTAAATTTATCTGGACTCTCAATTTCTAACATCAGCCATGAGAATTGAAAAGTTGAATGCAGAACTAATGTAAGTATCAGATCCAAAATAATTTAAATTAAATCATTTTCGGTTTGAATAAATGTTTCTTCAATCAATTCTAGTCCACCCCCTGCTCACATCAAGTACTGATTGTTAGCAAAGAATTTTTTTTGTAGCCTTCTTCATACTTTTGTATCTGCTACCAAGTTATAAGACGTCCATAATTGCATTTGATGGTTTGTGTTAAACTCTTTTTCTATTTCCTCCCAACAGCCTAGTTTTTGTTTGGATGTAACAGTGCTAGTTTTTATTGTTTTTCTAATCCTTAAAGAATTTTCTTCTCTCAATTTCATTGTAATTGCACTAATGATAAAATAATCAATGAAATCAAGAAACTTTATCAAGTTTTCTGTTTATTTTTATAGAAACTTAAGTTTTTTGATATGACATAAAATGTACCATTTTAATTCATTATTATTGGTATTTTTTTTTAATAATAATAAAGTTTCCTGCTTTTGAAATTCGAAAGGAGGATTTAATAATTTGTTCCAATAAATTATGATTGACTGAATAAAAATTGCTAGTTTTATTGAAACTATACAATGACAACTGTTACTAACAAAACAGAAATACGTAATACTTTGAAGTTCGACAAATTATTGATTCAAATTTTGGAGAACGCAAGCGCGATCTACCGACATTTATCTCAGTTTCAAGTAACCTTGTTTACAAAAATATAGTCCAGAACCAGGTTGCAAAGTTACCAGAATTTTACTGAACTATAAATCTTTGTTATACCGGAGATTGGGACAATCAGGGCCCTGTTTCATAAAAAAGTACAAACTAATACTATTAGTCTTGTCGATTTAAGTTAATACAATTGCACTGGCTTGTACAATAGTAACTTGTACTTTAGTACTTTTTAACTCCTGTAATATCACTAATAGCCCTCCCTATCATGAAAAAAAATAGTGTAATTAACACATTGTTTCTATACTTGTATTTTGAACTAATACTATTAGCTTTCATTATTAAACAGGGCCCTACCGATAGTAGTAGCGACAATAAAATTCAAACACTATGGTGTCAACAGCTGTTATATCACATAATTTTAACTAGAAACGAGTTGGTATGTACGAATGGGAAAGCTTTTCAATGATAACCGATGAGGTAATAGATGATAAATTTAAATCTGTTAATGTCGATCGAAAATCCTTTCCTACTATCCAAATACGAAAATACTATCCAGTAGTATATTGTCGTTAAGCACTAAAAGGGTTAAGTATAGGATACTGGTCACAAATCGGATACTGTATAATTAGGTAAGATTTAGCCAAGAATGAGAGGATTGTGGCATGGTTTTGTTCTACTTTATATTCTTTTTTAACTCAAACGCAATATTCTCGGAGGAAAAAAAAAATCTGTCGTAACCAAAATCAGGGATCGGTTTCTAAATTTATTTGTTCTCAAACCTCTCATAATAAAAAAAAGGGAAGTCTTGCATAAGAAAAGATAAAAATTCAAATACCTCCTCTCTATAGAAGAGGGAGGAAAAAGGGGTGAGAGGGAGAGATGGATTTATGCAGGGGCATGGTTATGTAAACAGAGGTTGGTTACCTAACGCTATTTATCGATCCGAGATTGTTATCAACTGTAGAAAGGCCCTAATAAATACTGGATGGCTTCACCGCTCTTCGAGGAAAGACATTTCTCTCCAAAAGCTATCGGTTTACTCTCTATATATTATTAATTTATTTATCGAGCTTCCTTTACACACTTCTCAACTTTACGCACCGGCACGTCCGACTATGTTAACAATTAATACAGTTCTAGAATATAATGTTTCCAGTTTATACACTAGACTAGGTTAAATTTATTTTCAAGTAAGGATCAGATATGTAAGAGTTTTTAATTATTTTAAGATATCTGTGTTCAGATATATGACAAATTCGCTGTTGTGACCAATAACATAATATGTATATAAAATGTAAATACGTGTGTTATTAAGTTACATATCATGTGTATGTGTACAATCTAAAAGGTATTAAGTGGTAATGTCATAAGGCAGTGGTAGAGGTAAGTCCAATTTTGAATCCACCAATGCCGTCTCATTATGGTCCTCCGGGCCGGAACTAGCCGAGACTATGTCCGCGCAAATTCGGAAAACAAATGACAGGACCGTGACCTGAATGGTGCATCTTCATCTTAATATATAATGCTTACTGTTTTAGTAGTTAGAACGATCATTTTTGAATTTACAGAAGTATTATTAATTACGTAACTGATTATGTAATTTATGGGAAGTATTTAGGGATTTTACCCAATTATCTATTCTAAAGAAATCATCGAGCCAATTTACTTTCAGATACGTTTGCACTAGAATTGAAAACTTTTCCAGACTCAACAAATCATACATAAGTTCGGCCTCTTTCTGTGAAAAGGTATCTATATTTAGAAAATATAATATATAAAAAAAATTGATAGAGGTTAGGGCTGCGGCCAAAAAAAAAAAATAAAAGTTATCAACTATTTATTAATCGGCGACGTTTCGACTCACACTGCAGGTCTTCATCAGAATTAAAATTAAAAAGAACGTATTAGGTAAAGCTAATAAGAGTATAAACTATTGCAATTTTTATAATATTGTCTTGTGACTTGTTTTTTTTATTTTATTTTCTAGACATCACTTTTAGGTTATTCAGTTACCATTTTTATGATTTAGCTAAATTGTTTTCAACTTATTTACCTCACCAATATCACTCTACCTTTTACATATTTTTCATTGCTCCCTTCTACATTACATATTTTTTTACCATATGTATTACCATGTTATACTAATTTAGTTTTCCATTTTCTATTTTCATCTTCTACCTGTCGTCATAACACTAATTTCTATCATTACAAGATATTTCAGTCAGTTAATTTTTTACCTAATTTGTAATCACTTTTTATACTTATCATTCTAAAGTTAAAATTTACTATTCCATATTTTTAATTAATCAGTTTATTAATCATGTTATTAGTATATCTTCTTGGTTTATTAATAAATCTGTTAATGTATACTATTTTTTTATTCATTCATTACTAATTACTATGTTAGTTAATATATGTTATTTGTATTCATCTCTGACTGTTTTATGTTAGTTTCTTTTTATGAATATAATTTACTTCCTCTACTTTCATATATTATTTGTTTACAAGTCACTTTTCCACTCTTAGATATACCAGCTCTGTAGCTTTTAATTTTAGCTCTAATGAGGCACGTATTGTGTGGTCCGAAACGTTTGCCATTATAAATATAAAATTTTTGTTTTTCTTGATCGCAACCAGATTCCTTTCTTGATCCTCGCGAAGCTTCATATTGATATATGGTCAATCATCTATATCCAACAGATAAAAATTGAATAAAATTACTAGCATATCCGGAAATGCTTCGCTATTGGTACATTTAGGGATGTAGATATATTAATTGAATTCATTTGAAAGTTTGATATAAATTAATATGCTTGGTTCTTAATGAATCGGATTAATGATTAAATTAATTGACTATGATATCTATTTAGTTTATAGTCGTAAATAATATTATATTATAAAAATATATTGAAATAACTTCAACACGGCTCAACCAATCTATACCAAACTAGTAGGTAGTGGTTTAGTAGGGCTCAATACACTGCACCAAAGACCACAGATTGGATCTAATTTAATAGATAAATAAAACGTTTTTCTTTTTTTGAAACCAATATTTTGCCCGTATAAGAGCATTAAATCTGAATTTGATAAAATAAAGAGGAGTTGTAAACTATTATTTCAGCAATGGTCACCGGAAGAAACAAAATCCTCGAAATTTTATTATATATTAAGGAAGATAAATCACCTTAATCAAGGTTAAAAATTTCTAATTTTAAATCTCTTTGAATAACTGTATTTAAATGTTTCATACGACGCTGAAATCGAATACAATTTGCTTATTCCTAAACAAAATTTTGATGGTCTACTTTACGTAAAGTCTCATTATGTTTTCAAAAATTTTTACCAAGTAAAGATCATTTAATAGAATCAGTAATATATGCATTTTTTTAAAAAAGAGACAAACCGATTGGTATATAATGGCCATGAAGAAAATGTATACTTTCTGAGCTACGCACCAAAAATACTTAATTATGTAAAAATTTTATTACTGGAGAAATTAGAATAGTCTATAACCATCCCCGAAAAATCTTGAACATTTAGTAATGAGCCGTATCACAACCACATGAACGGTATGATATTTTATTGGACTAGAGTTACCCAATATAGTAGACTATTTTACACGTCTTATATTTTTCTATTTATTTGGTAAATATATATTATTCCTACCTTATTTCCATTTGGAGCTGACATCCCAATCAATCCTTACACTATCCCCACCACGTATACTGATGACCCCATGCTCCGTACTACCTCACAAATAAAATCATTCATGAAGACCCTTAATGCTCCTTATGTAACCGGTCTAGCCGGAAGGAGATATCAATTTTTCCATTAAAAACTCCATAACCACTTAAACCCATTAGTTTCTAACCTCTTTTATTCTTGACAATCCTTCGAGGTGCCTGAAAAGAATATGGCCTCTAGATCTTATTTTGTGAAAAGGTTATTAGAGTGCTACCAACGTGTAATTTCTCTACATGCATGTCTCACTTCATTTTAATCTTACTTCAAATTTACTTGTTGTATTTTATGTACAGTTGTAAATGCCAATAAATAAATAAAAAAATTCCATTTAGAGTCAATTCCCTCACGGACATGAATTAAACAAAGAGAAAACAAAACGACGTTATTTACCAATACAGTAATGTATCATTTTTTTTTGTTTGTTTTTAATCACGAGAGAAAAATATAAATAATTTTATTGGATAACGTAAATCCATAGCAACTAGATTATAACTGTAAGCTTAGCGATATATTTCAAAACCATTTGTCACCGAAGCTCTCAGCCAGCATTCTGGAAAATTTATCGCTTGCAGAAGTCCATTAGGGCGTTTAGTTGTACATCCAGACTGATATGTCAAACTTCCTAATCCCTCCAATTATGGATACGCATAATTCTCACTTCCACTAAGCATTTGTACAGCTTTGAATTATTGCCGCGTCAATATTTATTTTATTTTTATTCAGTTTCAATCCGGTTCTTTCTTAAATTATTATTGCTACAGGTGAAGTTTCTTCTTCTTTATGAACAAAGTTTAGGATTATTCATTTTTTCCTCTATATTTCCTGGGTAGAGAGGATCAAGCTAATGGTACTTTTTAGTTTAAAATATTTCACTTGGTTCGTCATTTAAATTTATATTAAAAACTATATCAATTTCAAGTACCTGCAATGAAGAATAAAATATATATATGTATATTACACAAAGAGCGAACAATTATTTACATGAATAAAAAATACGATCAAGTTGTTATAAAAATTGTTAAATCTCTCAATTATTTATGAATGGTATTTGTTTTTTAGCTTCTTATATTTTATTTTAATGGGAGTGGGTAGCTCAATGGTAAGGCACTGTGATACTAACTCCAAGGAATTGGCCATCTTGGCTAACTCAGTCTCATAAAGTGCGTTCCTCCTTTATTGGATAAAAATCTAGCGGTCGAGTGTGATTCTGACCAAATCACCACATCGCACAACCGTTGGTCTACTAACAATACTTCCTTACAAAGCACTTCACCTCTGACCCTTCATGGGTTGTTGTAGAACAGATTTATTTAGATTTTCATTCTATTATAACTTCGTTCTTCATATATATATTTTTTTATGTGTGTTATTTATTTACATTGTATTTTGTGACTGATGTAAGTTTTAATACTTGATTAATATTTAAATTTAATTCAGTGGAAGATATGTGACGAATTGGAAAGAAATAGAGAAGATGAAGTTGACACGATTAAGGACAATAAATATATAAATAAATCCAAAAAATCTTTTTGTTTATTAATACTTATAACTACAGGGAAAAGCTTAATGTTTATTAATAGAACATAAAATTTATTTTTATATTGTCATGTTTATAAAAATATTACAATAATAATTCAAGACTTGTCTGGACTAGGATTGGCTAAATATTATACTATATTATGTACATATAATGTAATGTTTAAAGAATGTACAGCTTTATAGACATAATAAATAAAATTTAATCTGTATCACTACAACTCATGAAGGATCAGGGTTCCAGCACGTTGAAAGGAAGTACTATTCCTAGATCTGCGGTTGAACAAGGAGGAGATTTGCCGTCTTTACTACCGCAAAATGATTTATTCGTCAGTTAAACACAATTTTACACGGTGATCCTATAACTTTTTTTTTATATAATAGAGGAAAATGATAAACTGAGTCAAAAACCATATCACTATCAACAACATTTGCTTTCTTTTGGTCTTTGAATGTCCCACATGACAAGCGGGGGTAATAAAATTAATGAGTTTTAAGAGTGACTCGCAGTAATTATAAAAATAATAATACCACATATCCTCCTTATAGATCTAAGAAAAATGAAAGCGGGATTTATTGATGTTGGGATCCCCAGCGATAATAATATAAGCTCTACTGTAGGAGAAAAACTGAGGAAATACCAGGAATTGGGGATAGAATTGAAAGAAATATATAAATTGGATGGTGTTACCAGTACTGCAATCATAATATCCATCAATGGTCTCATTCCAAATTCAACAGTGGCAGGCGCAAATGGTTGGGGTTCGATGCCGATACCAACCAATTACATACATCCTTTCAATGATGCCCTTCTGCTAAGTCAGTTTTAACACAATGCTCCCATCTACGTTTCGGTCTACCCCTTGTACGTTTACCCATCGGTTCAGTGTTTATTAACATTTTAGGGATCCGCTCGTTACTAAGCCCTGCAACCTTACACGTACATCTTATACGCTGTAATCCTACTTGAATTATATTTACCCGGTGTAGTTTCTTAAATTCATTGTTGTGTATTCGGTCCGAATATTATATTTTCGAAAACCTTAAGGCGCTGTTCATCCCTTTGTGTAATAGGCCACGTTTCAAATCCATAATGAATAGTGGGAAGGATAATAGTTTTGTTAATTCTAATTCTTAAGTTTTTGGACAGAAGGCCCCAGCTAAGCAGTTTCGAAATTGAAAAATCACAAGCATGTCTCGCCTTCAACCTCCCTTTTATTTCCTTTAGTTAATAATAAAATATAACAATTTCTATAGGAATACTAGCTTATTGTTTCAAGTGGTTCCAAATCCATATGTCGAAAAATCCATATGAAAAGAAGGTCGCTTAAAGTTCAATGTGATATTCGCTTTCTGTTTGACCTGGTTCTATAGGTAGTTACAAGATTGATGCCTGAGTGCGTTCTCTGGAGACTATTCGAGGACATTCTTGAAAAAGATGTGAAAATTCTCGGTTCCGGGGTTGCTGCGGCTGTTTGGCCTGGAGGGTGCATAATGCTAATAATGCGGGCTGAGGTTGCTTTGGTAAATATTTGGGGTTTGCTGAATCTCTAGGCCTCAACCACCCTACCCCAATTAGACCGCAATCTTCAAGTGTATATGCGTTCCTAAACTTGCTGCCAGTTTGCATAGGAGCGCTTAATACGTGTATAATCTTAAATTAATGGAATTTACATTGGCTTTGTCAGCTAGACATGAGGGGATATTTTAGCAAATGGCAAAAACTTCAAGTAATTTCATTGTACATACAGAATTTATAAAACATATTTATAATCATTGTTGTGGATGTTTCGAAGTTTATTCATATCATTTCGATATCCTGTAATTTAGTACATTTTCTCCTTAAGTTTTTGGTTTTTTTATATGGAAATTTACCAATCTAAAAAAATTAATTTATGATTCTCAAAGTTTTCATAAATTTACTCGAGTATCGAATTGTTTTTATTAAACTCTGACTTATACTGTTCCGAAGGTTACTGTAAATGTATCACAATTTTGTTTATGACAAAATCTGTAACAAAAACAACTGCTGATATAGAACATGTAGATTACTCGTTACTCGAATAGGTCAGCTCCCAACTCTCGAAAAATCGATATAAAGAAAAATATTTAAAACAAGTACCCAGGTACTTTATTGCTTTGTTTTTTCACTATTTTATTATTTATGTTTTTTTTTTACAGGCTTAAATCTAAGATAAAGTTTTTATTAAAATAATTAGTTTTTAAATTTCAATTTATACATAACTTCTAATAATACTGTGTATATTGGAAGTTACTCTTACCAAAAAGGTTTTTAGACCTATGTGTAGTAGATTTCTATTATAAAAAGTAAATTCTTCTGTATATCACTTAAAATAATTGCTAATGAAGACAGGTTTTTTAATTGCTAATTAAATTCTCTCGTAACAAGTCACCATGACGGTTTCTTATGATATAAAATAATGAGAAACCTTTAAGCGTAGATTTTGGTACAATATAGAAGGGAATTCACGAAGGAAATGCTGAACGTATTGAGAGATAGCAGGATACTGTGGTACTCAAGCGAGAGTTTAACATGGTAATTTCCCCTTCCTGGAAACTCTTAGAATAAATTACGAATTCCTTTTCATGACGCGAGTATCTTTATGAAGATCACCAGAAACCATGAGCTGAATAATAAACATGTCTCTAACGTCTTATATTGTATTTTCTCGAATTGTATGCGAGGTCTTTTGTTTAGGATTCTCAATTATTTAGTAATGACCTCATATATATTAAATATATTGAATGACTAAAGTGGATATGTGTGGAAATTGGTATATCATTAAAAAAATGAGATAATGTAGTTCTTAAATATCAATTGAATCGAAAAAAAAAAATATAGCATCACAAAACATGAAGGGTCAGGGACTAAGTACTTCTGAGGAAGTACAGTTTCTTGAACAATGGATGTGCAAGGAGGTGTTTAGATATACTACCAAGTTTTTATCTATATTAACCCACAGAGTTAACTCAACAGCCAGAACTGATCATCATTTATATTTTTACAAAAATGCTACAAATGTCCTTTTATCCTTTGTTACATTTTTTTGAAAAAAACATGTAAATTAATACTAAAGGAAAATTAATGATAAGAAGAAAAGGACAAAACCAGTTATTTATGAAGTAATATATATTAAAATGATTTATAAGGGTATATTAAATGAGGTAAATGAAATTATGAAAGTAAATTAAAAGTTATTAAATACAGGTCAACATTTTAATTAATTTTTAATACAGTTAAAAATTAATTAGTACACGTTGTAAACATGTTTTTATCCAGTCTGTCTACAGAAAAGAAAAACAACGAAAAACCAGGGAAAAGTTGGGGAATATTATTATTACATAAAATTCTGGGAATTTCCCGAATATGCAATAAAAAAATAGTATAAAAATTTCCTCAATAACAAATTTCAATTTTAAAAAGAAGGTATTTTAGTCTTTTATTTTTTTAGAAACTAAATCATGAATTAAGTTTTTATTGAAATAATTCGCTTTTTAAATTTCAATATATATACATATATATTGAAATAATTGCTTTTTCCACCCAAATAATTTCTCTCACCAGAAAATTATTTGGGTGGAAAAAGCAATTATTTTATTTTTAAAATATGTAAACTGTAATATAAAAAATATATTGATGTACTGATATATGAAACCAAATATCGATAGTATTATATTCATAATAAAGTCAAAATACAACTATTTCTATATTAAAAATGTTTATATTTCATTTACGCGCTCCTTCTTCATTTTATTTTTGTTTAAACATTAGTTTTCGATAGTATGATTTTAATATCAATGTTATGATATATTAGAAATAATATCGATACAAAAAATATTGATATTTCGACATAAGCATATATTTTTCGATCTGTAGGAATGTAGGAGATAGCCATTGTTGGCATCGAATCTTCGGGTTCGTTAAAAAATAAAAATATTTGTATTCTCTTATTCTGTCTATCAAAAATTCAAACACAACGCTTAGTTAATTTTTATTTTCTTGGACATTTTAGAAATACTGCCTCAACGTCTTCAGCACCAAATCTACCTCAATATTATTGAATGTGTCATTAATTGTTTAAATTCATAACAATATTTTGGTCCATTGCTAGATTTATAAATTTTTTGGCCAGCAGAATAAGAGGAACAAAAAAATGTAAAATAGTGTGGATTAGATGATTAAACAAATTGACCATAATAATTGATTTTGTTATTTTATATTATTTATAATAACGAATTTAGTCGGTTTTTCAAATAAATCTATGCACCACATCGAATCATGTTCTCTTATTGATGTAGATCAAGACAACTTCTATTCATAGGTTCTAGCCCCAAGTCCCAATTCGAGGAGCATTGCCTGCCAATGCTTGTGGTTCTCCGAATCGGTTGACATGGCAAATAAGCTGTTGCCTCCTTAAAGACAGCGAGCCCTGTGCGAGTCGCGTGCCTCAGAACTGTTAAGTGGATATTTGTGGTGGCTGGGCCAGAGGGAGCTGGGGCTCAAAGGAGCAATCAGGACTCGCATTGAGAGCCGTCATTTGAAGGGGTTTGTTCCTGGCCAGCCGAGTTAATCATAGGCTATTCATCCCGCTCCTCTATCAGCATATAAACAAAGATGGCTGGATTGTTGCCCTAGATTGCCCCCAGTCACTATTTCCCCACATAATACCTACCCGAAATTTCTTGTGGCTTGCCGAATATTTCGGGCAGAGAAAGTGTGAAAGGGAATTTTTTATATATAATTCCGTTTTCTTTCAATGGTTCCCCGCTGATTTATTCATTCATATTTTCAGCAGTATTTTTTTTTTTTTAATCTACACAATAATTAAATAAACTTTTTTCATTTTCATGTAAAAATACTATTCCTACATTTTTAGAATTACATTTACATATATTACATTTATTGTGTAGTCATATGGATTTGGATAAAAAGAGCAAAAAAAATTAAAATCTTTGCACTAATTCTTTTTTCTATAGTTGCGAAATTGAAGCTCCTACAAAAAGATCCCAATTAGGTGTATAGGTTTTCAAGAATAAAGTTCATTATTGAGGTGTAGATAGTTGACCGTAGATTAATGCTTGAAGAAGTTTGTCGGGGGGGTGCGGTCAGCAAATTTTAGGCATAAAAAATTAGATATAAATTTTAGGCATAAAATAAATAAATATGGTTTTGTTTATTTATGTTTTTCTTTGCTGACCGCACCCCCCGACAAACTTCTTCAAGCATAAAGTTCATTATTTCGAAATTTCGATCAAGTATTCCCCAAAGGTAATTGTGTCCCACAATATTTTAGTTGTCTGTATACAACTGTTAAGTTAAAAGGCTTTTCAAATCGATTTCCTGTTCTACTAACATTTTTTTTAGGTAAGCTGTATTAATTACTATGGACTGTGTAGTGTAGACGCTTAGGTTTTAGTGATGTGATTGTTATAAACTATTTCTCTTACCGTTTCTATAGAATGAAACTTCTGTTTCTCCTCATTCAGACTCGTAGTATCAGTATATTTTTCAAAATGGATATTTTTTATAATACACAACCTCTCTTCCTAACTGTACTATTTGATATATATTCAATTTTTTTATATTTATTTTGATTTTCATTAATTGTTTGGTTTCAAACATTATTTCTATGGAAAAATAAGCAAAATAGAAAAAGCCACTAAATTTAATTTAAAATTGTACATAACGCGCAAATAAAAAGCTATTTTTGATTCAATCATGTTTTAGAAGGATGAAAAATTGAAACCAATATTCCTCATTGTGCAGACTAAAATTTTAAAAGATTGACTTTGGCAGGCATTTGATAATATAATTTTGAACAAAAAAAAAAAAAAAATTGAAAAGTATAATTAATTAGTAAAATACAATAAAAAGTATCATTTCCTGCTCTTTTCACAATAGAAATAGAGGTAAGATGCTTATAGTATGACAGATGGAACATGCAATGTAAATGAAGAATAACTCCTACATTTCAGACTAGCATAGATATTTTAAATAGGTCAAAATTTTATTTTTTAACCGAATAAATGAATCATAAAACTGATTTTTTTTTTCTATCAAGCACTTTAAAAAATCAAGTGGAAATTTTGTTTTCTTTAAATCTCCTCGGAGGCGCCTGAAAAGGAGATCTTCGAGACCTTCTAGTGTAGAAATATGATTAGAGTGCAATCAATAAGTAGTTTCTCTACATGCCTGTACCACTCTATTTTGATCTTACAACAAATTTACTTGATGTATTTGTATGTAAAGTACAGTTGTAAATAGCAAGAAATAAAAAATAATAATTTGATCATCTTTTGCATATGTGCATTAGCACAAACATTGTATTAGGACTATAAAATGGGGCAGAATATTCAAATTTGTTCTAACCTCCATACGAAAAGTGAAAGGCCAGACCTTAGCTTAAACCTCAATGATTTCAAGTATTGCAACTATTATCAGATAAATTAACTGTATATAGCAAAAAAAAAAAATTAAAAAACAGGGCCAATTTTAATGAATTTTGCTCAATTTCTTTAATTACAGCCAATTCTGCATGCTATAGAAATTAGGAGAGAAAATCGTATCCAATATGTACGAAGATAAAAGGTTTTTATAAAAGTAGAGAGCCTAGTTTCCCACTACACCTCAGCACTGTAAGTTGATAGGAACTATTTTTTGGAAATCTGTCTGTCTGTTGCTCTTACCCAAATATCGCACATGTCCCGACCTACCTCATACCTATATTTATTTATTCCTTATAAGGCCGAGAGAAATGTCTAGAATCATTTATTTAATAGCTTACTTATGAAACCAATGGTACCCAATCTTTTGAGTTATAGCTTTGTATATAGTATTGTAAATATTAATTGTTATGGATATATGTGATAACGGGCTGTCTATCTCTAAATATCAAAATAAATATTTAAAAGGATATTTTTACTGATTGTATATACATTTTCCTGAACTTAATTAATATATAAGGTTGCATATTCTATAGCAAACACAATTTTTGAAAGTGTTTAATATTTATATAGATTATTATGCATAATAGGCATGGTTAGAAATATCTAGACTTAACAGGGCTACTGCATTGGTAGAAAACATGAAAAATCTCAGAATAACTTGAAGATTCTTTGAAAATCATCGCATTTACTCTTTTTTTAAATTTTTATATAATACCACATCGGTTAATTTAACCGTTATATTTTTTTGTATCTTCTAACAATTAATAAAGGGGGGGAGGAGTATAGTCTCGTGAAAAAGATAAAGCTAACACGTACAACGCAATAAATATTGAAAAATTATGAGTAATAAGAATGAATTAAAAAATATATAAATAAAATAAATTGATAAAATTTGGCTGTATAGACATCATGAGCATGATGACGATGATAAGTATAGAATTTATAACAGGATGTCCTTCAGCATTCTGTGTTTCTGTTTTCAGATGAGGTTGGATTTCTCAACTTATTGCTCTTTTAGCTGCCGGTAAGTGGTAGACGAATATTATGAACCATTTTTTTATTAAGTACTCTGTTAATTCCATTTCTAGTTCCTGATGCAAGTGATTGTTTCTTACTAACCAAGGAACCCACAAAATGGACTCAAAGATGCAAAAGATATTTCTTTGACCAGCATACAACGCATTCCTTCCACTATGTTGCTCTCAAACTAATTAGTTGTTAATGATTAAATTATTTCCTAAAATGAAATTCAAAGAGGTGTAAGGGGTTTTTGGAAGGCGAGAACTAAAATTCGCCTAAGAAGTAGCCTGGCATGTTGCCCCTATAATAAAGGCATCCTGTATATGGAACAATTTTAAACTTATGCAATATACCCCCCACCCTTGTCATTAATTAGTTTTGCCAGGGCCTACCCTTTCCATATAACTTTCTAACATTCTTCAATTTAACTCAATTCCGTTGCCTCTTTTAGGCATTAATATCCCTTTCGTTTATTAGACCACCTCGCAGCACGGCTCGGAGGTTGTTCATTATGTTGGAACATCGTAAAGCGAGAACATTTTGTACTCATTTAGGTATAATTTCTTAGTTATTTTCACTTCAACAATGAAATAGGAATCGAAACATTTCGAAGCAGAGGACTTTAAATTAGCAGAATGTGTCCAATACAAAAAACAAATTATCATTAAAAATATCTGGTGATTTAACTCTCACTTGCTAACCAACTCACGCCTCTGAGTTTTGTGTAAGCCAGTGAGATCGTTTTGAAGTTACGGCTCATTCGGTGATTATCGAAAAAAAAATCTAAAGATTATTAACAGTATTTTTTTATTTTTGTGTTGCTATAAAAGTTCTGCTTGGGGAAAATGTCCCCCTCATATTTAAATAGAATTCAAGATGAATATGAAAATGCTGCCATCTAGTGGGAGAAAAAAGAAGTAGAGGTAGCTGAAGAGGTAGCACAGACAAGTGAACACAGGCTGTCTAGGGCAATTAGCAGTCAACTATTCCTCAGGATGAGCGAATAGGTTTACCAACACCACCAGGCAGGGAATGAAACCAGGATGAAGGAACTAAAGAAGAAGAAGTCCTCACTATAAATCAACAGCAAGTAATTGTAATCTAATTTATTAATCTAATAAACTATCAAAATTAGTATCTAACGCAATAACACAAGATTGTAATCATGTGGTAAACATAAGAAATTGTCATTAATCATCCCAAAATGGGGATATTTTATTTTGTTCATCACAGTTATAATGTATTTCTAATACAGTCCACTTCTTTATTTAAAGCAGCCATACCAGCGTATAAAAATTAATTTGGGTAATATCCCCCAACTTTTACTTTAAGTTTTTCGAAACGGGAATAACAAATATAAATTTTATTGCTGTAAAGAATACAAAGGTTGAATAAAAGATAACGAAGCAGCTAAGCAATCGGAAAATATCGTGCGGTCTCGGCATTTCCTCTTTGAATCCGATATATCTATTTTTCTTTTAGTTATCCATAAAATTCTCTAATATTTTGGGTTTATACATTGTATAATATAGTCTATAATAATAACTTTCTATATTTGTCGAATAAACAAAACCAAAGATACTTCACAGGAATATTTTTTAATTCGGCATTAAGTTTTGTTAGTATATTTAAATGAAAATAAATCCTATCTAACATTAATGAACACTTGATTAATCATTGATTAACCGAGTTTGTTCAATATCGATAAGCCATTTTATTAAGTTCAATTTTAGTACGGTTTGATTTTAGCTATAAATTTGCTGTCTCGTCTTGTGTATGTCTTGTTTTACTGGCACAACAGGCGCATGGAACTGCCCTTGGCTTGCTTAACGGCCGCCAACCATCTTTCTCTATCGTCTGTAAGGATAACTGGGATCCTCCGTTGCTGCAGATGCCGCCTCACAGCATCCCTCCTTCGGCCCTTCGGCCTACCACGTTGCCGCACACCATCCAGAACGTAACTGTAAAGTTTATGAGCCACTCTTTCCACGCCCATCCTCATTACATGGCCAAGCCATTTAAGCATCTGTATACTTATTTACGAGGAGATGCTACATTCCTTGTAGTGCCCAGACTGTTTACCATTTTTCCTTCTTCGCCAATCACCATCCTCGTATAAGGGCCCTAAGATTTTCCTCAGAATTATTCCTTCAATCCTTACTAGCAGGTTAATGCTTTTATTGTTCAGGGTCCACATTTCTCCATCGTATGTGACGATTGGTCTTAGCAACGGTTTGTAAAGGGTGAACTTGGTGGTACGGCTAACAAGATTGCTTTTGATTAGCCTTACAATGGAGAAATAAGCTCTACTTCCAGCAGCAATTGTGCTTTTAACTTCTTCTTCTTAGGTCTCTTCTAGAGCCAAGGTAAGAAAAACTTCTTAGCACTTCGAAATTATAGGGCGTTACAAGGCGACTCTGCCACTGGTCCAGAGGCTTCTTACCCAACACCATAATCTTGTTTTTTTTCCCATTAATATACAGGCCCATCTTTTTTTGCTTGGACATCCATCGCTTCGAAAGCAGTCCTAATGCTCTGCAGGGATCTACCGATGATGACGACGTCGTCTGCATAAGCTAGAACTTGGATCATCTTTGTAAATACTGTCCTTTCCTGATTTATTTCTGCTCTACTTATGATTGCTTGTGGAGCGATTCCTGGGTATATGCCCAACTTAAATATACATTTCAGTTCCGTACGACTTTTCAGTTTTGACCTTCGCTGTTCCCAAACAGACTCTATATACACTCACAATTTGCAAGACCTGGTTTTCTGGCGCCAGGGGACCTAAAAATATGTTTTTCTGTCGAATACTGGAATTAGTAATTTTTTACGATTGCAATACTTTCGCTTATTACATATCTCATATATACTGAAAGTAACAAATATACTCAATACCCTGTAAACTGCCAGTCAAAATTATATTTCCACCACTTTAGTTGTATAAAATCTGTTTATACTTGTTCTTTCTCATTATCGATATTTCCAACGTTCTCGGAGAATATTGCGTTATTACTTGGGATAGCAGATGATGCCTTGGCGCTATCCGCACAGATAGATCATGATATCTCATAAAATATCTTATTATTATTATTTAAATCAACGTTTCTGTCAACAAATAATATTTTAAAAAATCCATACAACTAATTTCCCTTTCGTAATTTTTAAAAAATTAATAAATGAAAAATAAATAGGAACGATGTGTCATGTTCAAACTCATGTTAAATGTGTCTGGATGATGATGATATATTTTTTTACTTACTTAACTTCTTCTTCTTTTCCTGGATAATTTATTTATTTTTCTATTATTTATTTATATATTTACTTATTATTATTATTTTTGATATTTATTCATAATTTTTATAATTTACTACCTGACCCGGCAATGCTTTGCTATTATATTATAATATTAGAGGATGTATATAGATTTAATGAACATAACTGATAGTTTAATTTATATTATTGTATATAGTTAAATTAAACATATACGTGTACTTTATTTTTATATTTGGTAACATAAATTGGACTATCTATATTATATTATTATATTGAACTATCTATTATTTAAGGCAATTTTATTATCTATCATATTCTCATATATATACTCCAGAAAATATAAATAGTTATTAATTCAATATAATAACGACTATCTTCGCTGTATCATCGTTAATACTGGTCCTATTTATGGGTTTTTTCTTACTATTTATGATAATTTTATTATATAAGGTATTATCATGTATATACTAACTACAATATAAATAGTTTTTAAATAAAAACTCTCCCTGTACCTCAAAATTTCAAAATATTAAATAATTGAGAACGACTAACCTATGAAAGTGTGGTAAAGGATTTTTTAGGGGTAAAACAAAGTTAATATTCGTTTTTAGCACCTCAAGAAACCCTTAAAGACGAATTTTTCGAATAAATCGGAAAATACAAATTTTTACTCCAAAATTTTCGCTCTAAATCGGCCTTTGATTTCTTTTAAAAAATCTAAAAAATGGAAATAACTTTAATACTATTCGACCAATCTACACCAAACATGGCAGTGGTTTAGGGCTCTATGAACTGTACCAAAGGGCAAAAACCTGGTCTAATGAAACAAATTCGAATAGGAGATATAAAATAAAATATGTTGATTTTTTTTCCTATTTGAAACCCATATTTCGCTTTTATAGAAGCATCAAATATAATTTAATGTAGGTTAGAAGAGCAGGCATTAAGCTTTCCAACGGTTCGATTAACGTACAAAGTAGGACTTGGATAAAATGCAGTGGAGTTATGAACAATTACATGAAAAATAATCACCGGAGGAAAACAAAATAAATCTCTGAACAAATCGAGGTGAAAAATTTCTAATTTTTGATTTCTTCGAAAATGGTGTTCAGCAGTTTGAGAACATGATAAAAACGGATATGAAATGCTCTTTTAAAAAAAAAAAAAAAATTTCCGACCTACTTTATCCCGAGCCTTACGCTTAATTTTGTTCAGAACTTTTTTTCTAATCGAGTATTCGGGGATTTCATTATCTTTGAACCTTCTCATGGTGAGAAGGGACATTTTGGAAAAAAAAAAACTGCACGTAAATCGGTCCAGTAATTCAAAAGTTTATTGTGGACAAAGATTCGCCTATTATCTTTTATATATATAGATTTTACATTATATTTATTTTTATCATTTCATAGTTATTATTGTTAATAAGTATATACGACTGTAAGCCTTATTAATGAATGCTTATTTCATGACTTTAGATTGTATTATTTTTTACTAAAAAGGTTTCTATATTTCTCTCCTTTACGGTTGGCACGATTTATTATATTATGACATAACATAATAAACTTTAAATGCTTGAAGTTGTTTGGAAATCGATTCTACAGGTAACCATCACATTTTTATTAAATATTCACACATTTTTCAATATCACATAAAACGGATTCTATCGGATCAATGCTACGAAGTTTCTTCTAGTTATTTTGTGACGGGAGCTGTTTTTATTGAAAAAAAAGTTCCCAAGTTAGTAGGAAAAGCCATCTGCTCACAAATAATTTTATATTAAACATTCTAATTTAAGTCAATTCGTCCCATATATTTTCTGTAAATAGTTGAATATCTAGAATGTACACTGTCCTGAATGTGCAGTTATGTTTCTCTAAATTGCTATTGTTGAGTTGAATAATTGAATATCGACTGACATAGCTGGATAAATTAACTCTAACAGCGGTTTCAGATACAATAATTAAAATTTAATTGATGTTCAATAATTAATAATCCGAAGAGTTATATTTGAACATCTGAATAATTTCACTATTGAAGAGCAAGGTAGCTAGTTTGTTGATGATAGATCCCATGGGCTATATAGTTATTTATTCCCTGAAATTCTAAAACCAGCCATCATGTAAATTGTTAATATAAAAAAAAATTGATGAGATGCCTGCATTAATTAGCTTTCACTTGCCAACATAAATATGTTCCCAAGTTAAAAAAAAAATTATATATATTATAT
>NW_027110335.1:1015014-1044547 GCF_000696795.3 Halyomorpha halys
TATAAATATATAAATAGTAGACCGTATTATTTCAAATTATGAAGAAAATGGTGAGGTGTGCAGTAAAAAGAAAACAAATATAATTAACTATTTATTTGCTGACGTTTCAGAGCTTCATCAGAACTGTATAAGTTAAGAGAATTCGCTCCCCTGGACATTTCCTTTATAATTTGAATATAATTTTTTCCTGCCAAGGATACTGTAGTTTAAGAAAAGATTAGAAAGCTGCAATCCAATCGGCAATGATTTTCTCAGCTATTTTAGTTATACGAAAAGTCTTTTAATATTTTGTATTTATTTATTGTTTATTATTGCTACAAATGAGAAATATTATTTTTAAATAAACAAAATAAAAGGTAATTTAAAGGAAGATTTTTTAAAATTCGTCATTTAAGCCCTGTTAAAAGCAAGCTGATATTGAATATCATTCAATATACATTAGCATACTGAGTTTATTAAAAATGATTTGAGTCGTTTTAGAGAAAATAGATATCAGTATGAAATAACGATTCTACATATTGGTACTTCCGGTCGGTTTATTAATCGATGAAGTTATCAGGTTCTAGGGATATATCCTCATAGTCACACCCTGCAAGAGGCAGAATTCCCCGTAGAAGAGAAAAAAATTATTAATTAAATATACATTTTGTTTTTCATTTAAATACTAATTGTCTGTTATATGGCAAAGGAATGTTATTTACAATAAAGGAGGTAAGAAAAAAAAATACTAATTGTAATATCATTCATATTTTTCGTTCTGAAATATCAAAACCTGATTGACTATGGCTTGCCTCCATCCAAGTTTTGATCCTGGGTACGTCTTTGTACACCCCCTTAAATACTTAATTTCAGTTTCATTCAAATTTACGTTTTTAAGCTAGGCTCTCTACACACAAACACACTCACCATTTTGCGAAACTTGGTTATTTCGATTCAGGGGACCTAAAAACGTGTAAATGTAACCTAAAAACTCGAGTTAGAAACTTTGTACGACCACTAAAATCCCCCCCCCATTACTGTATATCCCATAGATAGTTAAGTGAAGGTAATATGTTCCTCAAGTTTTACAGTTTTCCTTGGATTTTGGGGGCAGGTATTGTTTTGTATAGATTCTAAAAAAAATCCACCATCGTCGTAATTATGGGAAGTATCTTCTCTTTGTTTCCGGCAGATGCTGGTTTTTTACGGTAAGCGTGGACTAGAAACCCTAGCCAGATATCTAAACATAATAAAGGTTTTGGGGGAAGGATAAAGAAGAAACCACTCTATCGGATGAGAATCGACTGCCCCAGGAAGCCCTAAATAAATATTTCTCGGCCGGGAGGATATCGGACCTAATATAGTGTCGCTCCAAGAAAGCTCCTATCTCGTCTCCTCTATTTAGGGGAACTATTTCCACAGTATCCCTATCTTCTTATCTCGTCCAAACTGCATACTGTATAAATCGGGATTACTCCAATTTAGGGAGAGGCAGAAATATAGCTCTCACCAAGTTTGTTTTAGCTAAATTAACCGAGGTCCGAAATTGTATGGTTCCCGTCCTAGGAAGTTCGATTTGCTGTTTCGTTCTTTCATTCTGGTATTGATAGAAGGATCAGAAAATCAGGATATGTAAAATATAATTTTGAAATCTAAATATTGCTTTGAAGCTATCGAATTCGTCTGAAAGTTTTGAAGGTTTTTTTTTAATTAAAAGATTGTGACACAGGGATTCTCTATCCTCGAACTCAAACAAAACTTTGAATAACAAATTAGAAGAAGTATAAATTTTGAATGGCGATAAATTCCTGAAATTTGAGTGTTACTTTCACTGACCAACGAATATATGAAATATATAGCAAGGAGAAGTATTGCGTTCTTGAAAATTTTCGAATCCTGTTTTTCAACAGAAATGCACAGTTCAAGGTATTCTGAATCCAACAAACCAAGTCTAACGAAATTATAAATAATTGGCTATATAATTTTAAAATATTCAAGAAAATTGACAGAGTTTCTGTCAAAAGAGAAACAGAAATAGTTTACAACTATTTATTTTCCGACGTTTTTTTTTATTTAGTTTCAAATAATTAAGTACCGCTCATTTTTAGTGGCAATGAGGAATGGATATAAGGAAAAATATTTTACCAGGTTGGAAACACATTTCTGGAAATAAGAGTAGTAATATAGACGTATAACACACTCTTAGAAAGCTACAGATTTTGAGAAAAAAAATCTAATATGTACTATTGCAGAAGGTAATGGTGAACAATTTTTATGATACGATTGCGATTGACAAGCTATAGTTAAAAGTTAAAAGGTGGATGAAAATATGAACCTGAAAACATTTAAAATTATATTATAAATTTATATATTCAATTATTAATTAATATTTAAAAAAATAATAATTACATTTTTTTGGTCGAATTAGCATATGTATTTTCAATCTACTTTGTCAGTCCGATTAGAAAGAGGTGTAGAATTAGTGTACAATTATTTATACCAAGATGGTTGGGGGGGGGGGGGTGCGGTCAAAATAATGCACAAATAAGTTTAAGTAACTTATTTTATTGTGGCAACGTTTCGGCCAGAATTTCTTGCCTTCCTCAGGGCTAAGAACAGAACAAGATAAGAACCAATGAATACAGAAAATAAAAAATAAAATATAAACAGAATGACATAAAGTAAATAATTGTACAGAATAGAATTAATTTCACTTTGTTTTATTAATTCCGGCCGAAACATTGGCACAATTAAATAAGTTACTTATTTGTGTTTTATTTTGACAGCACTCTCCCCCCCCCCCAACCATCTTCTCCTCGTATAGGTCTTCCACGGTCAACTATCTCTCATGATTATGAGTACAATTATTTATGTTCCGAAAGCTAGGAATGTTAGTGTTCAGTAAATAAAATACATTCAATGTTTTGATTTATATGCTCGTAATATTTCTCATATAATAATACCATTTTACGTTATAAACCGTAAATTTTTCTTTCTTTTTACGTTTTGTTATGGAAATATTTAGGGGACCTGTTGATATTTACCTTAAAATGCCACCACGACAACAAAAGGACATTAATAATTATGATACATTTGTTAATTTTGTTGTATATTTTCTTTCCTAATAAGAAAGGAGAATAAAATAAAACATCATTAGAAAATAATG
This sequence comes from Halyomorpha halys, assembly GCF_000696795.3. NCBI lineage: Eukaryota > Metazoa > Arthropoda > Insecta > Hemiptera > Pentatomidae > Halyomorpha > Halyomorpha halys. The sequence continues at coordinate 1,018,160 of NW_027110335.1, forward strand.
CGGACTGAAATGCATAAACTTTTTATTTTGTTTTAAACTATAAATAAACCTTTTTTTCCTTCTAAAAATGATCAAGACATTAATATGTATCAATCAAATTGCGATCACTTTGTTCTCAAAAGCTGTTTTACAGTTTCTAAGAAAAAGTTATTAAATGTTTTGAATATGGTTTTAATTTGCGAATCTTCTTTAGCTTCTGTCTCATTCTCAACCTCATAATTATTAATTAGTAATTAGCATTGGATTCTCAATAACCTAAATTTATGTATAACAATTTTCTTAGATTTTAAATTTACTTATAAATGAATTTACAACGTTATTTACAATATCAGTTAGATCCAACAAATTACCTCGATTATTCCATTTATCTTACATTTAAAACCTTAACACTTGCAAATAACCCTTAAATGTTTAACTTGAACTTTACAGCTGAAATGTTTAACTTGCAAACTTTACCTTAGGTTTCAGCCTGAGTGCCTTGTTATCAAGGCTCGTGACGGAATATAACACAAATCTTTGAGATGGTTATAATTTTAGGACCTCGCTTATGATTAAAATTGTGTGAACTTATTTTATTATTATTATTATTATGTTGCTTTTTTTTAGTATTGAGAGTGCAAAACTTTAAATAACCCCCTGATTATTGATAAGTATTTATGAGACAGAAAAAATAATTTTATTTACATTGCTAGGCTACCTAATGGGAGCAATTGAGTATTGAGAACTGAATTTTCACTAGAACTGGAGAGACGGATCGAGAAATATGGAAATATGAGAAAACACGTACAACGCTAAAATCGACATGCAACGTCAACAACTTCGATGTTTTGGGCATTTTAGTAGACTGGAAGGTAGTAAAATACTAAGAAGACTTAGAAGATAGGATAATTGGAAGACCACACGGCAAGCGCAAAAGAACTTATTGGAAACATATCGAAGGTTAATACTGGAAAAGCGAAAAACGTAGTCGAGACGAGCTCACTAGTAAATGATATAATTTATTAATTTATTGAGGTGAGATAAGAGAATTATTCCAAATTCATGAAAGTAAACGGTACTCTAATGCATTTATAATAGACTTCTAGTTAACATTTTTATTCATTTCATCCCTCCAAAATACAGACAAGTTTGTATTTGTACTAGACAGCTGTAGAGCTCTTGATAGTGAGCTCTAGGAGGAGTGATTTATGTGAAAAGTAATTTATATAATTTCAATGTATTTTATATTATTGTTTCTTATCTTTACTCCTTTCAAGGTTTAAAAAAAAAAATCGATAGGAACTGCCAGAAAGAACTGTTATGTATAAAATCATAAAATATACAAATAAATCTATTTTCGATCGTATTAAATTAGTTTATCTATTATTAAGTTAGTTAATCTGTACAAAATTACAAATACAATACAATACGGCAGCATTTTGTTTCAGGCTGTTCTCAAATTTTTCGTTAGATTATGTAAATAAAAATACAGATGATTTTTATTATCGTTGTATTTCCTACATGAGCTCCGTATTGACACTTGAAATATTTCTGCAAATTTTGATATGAACTTTTCTTTTATTAGATTCTGTTATAAATTTTCAGACAGATATTTATTAATTAAATTATAACAAATTGATAAGTAGAAACCAAAAAATTAAATTCAAAGTAAAGTAACATTCTAAACATAATTATTCCGATTTATAATATTTATATTCGTCTTGGAGAAAACTGTGCAGAGTGCGTGGAAAAACAAGACTCTGAAAGGTATCAATAAATGCTCTCAATCGCAACACCGGTATTATATATATATATTTGAAAAAATAAAATATATGTTAATAAGATGAGGAACGTGTGATATTTATTACATCATTTCATTACCAAATAAACAAAAAAATTACAACTAAATAAAACACAAATGTATTTTATTTTTCAAGTGTTTAAAGAAATAATTGTATTTAATAAAATTTAAAAAAAAAATAAACTGGGAGGAATATCCTCTTTCATTTTTTTTTTTTAGTTTATTTAAGTATATCTCAAAAGCGATGTTCAAGTCGTTGAAAGTATCATCGCCGAATTCCTACAAGCTCAATATCCGATACTCCATTTATATCAGTTATTGGCAATATAAAAATACCCTGGAAATTTCCCATATCAGCCGACATCTCAATATCCTGATATTGTATCGAAACATTAAAAATCAATTCTCGAGAAGGAAATATTACATAGAGTCAAAAAAGGAAGATTCCCTTAGACTGGGTTCCTTCTGGTCATATCTAGAAGGCATTCTTTACCTTCAATTCAGCTCTGGATTCCGTATTGAATATTCTCCTTTGAAGTTTAATGCACAGAATACTTTTTCTCAGTATTCATTTGGTTTATTACACTTTCTTTATTGTGTATATTTCAGGAATATTGGTGGATCTTCATTGTTAAGTTTCACCTTAAAGAATTTAAAGATGGTATGATTACCTACACAATGAGCACATTAGAAAATCAATAGCTCCTCAACAACAGGTCCTAAGATCCCGTGGTTCATTTCCTCAAAGTACTCGTCACCTTCTAGTATCCTCCCTTATTCTCCCACATTTCGACCATTGATGCCTAGTGAATGGAGGACTATTCATTGAACAAGAGAAGAAACTAAAAAGACTAATGAACTGCTTTATAAGATTCTTTTTCGGTATTCCTAGGCGTTCCCATATTTCACATTACTATTCCGAGCAAAGCTGTATCCGGAGACAATACTTCCTTGGTACATTTATACATACCCTAATAACAAAAAAACCTTCTAATATCATTGACCTCCTTACCCTACGTTTATCCATTCGCCTATTAAACACAAGATCCCAACCAACCTATCTCTTTATCCCTACCTACAGACATGCCTACTTTGAAAAATCTTTTGCTGTCCGAGCTACTTCATTTTGGAACTCCATCTGTAAAGCATTCCTTAACTTTATTCAATCATCAACTATATCCATCTCCTAGACTGTCAAATTTCCGTGAACTTGTGAATAATAGAAAACATTATAAGCATAGATAAAACTGTATTTTTGTTCATATTTTATTTTATTTAAATATTGGTATAGACCGATTTAATTATGTTAAAAAACTAATGCAGCCAGACAAAATCTGTTAAAACTGTTTCTAATTGTTATTCTTAGAGGACCAAGTAAAAAAATATTAAAAAAAATAAATAAATAAATTAAGTTAAACTAAAACAATTTTATTGTTCCTTAAGTTTTAGGGAGGTAAGATAATATACCGGGTTAAACCTTGCAATGTAGATTTCAAGTTTGTAGTGTGAGTGAAGACTCCATCAAATAGAGCCGTTTTATGAGATGGAATGCCTGAGGATTGCGAGGACGGGGATTATAAGACAGAAAGTCATTTGTCTAATTTGGAGGTCAAAGATTAATTTCAGACGGTGAGGAACAATTGTTTCATAAATAAATGAACACTGAAAGTACTAATTAACTAGGAATACCAACGAGATCTAATATCTTGTAATGTCAAATATAAAACGGAGGAATCATTTCTTGCTATTTAATTTAGTATCGACCTAAGCCTCAAAAGCCGCCAGAATACCCATCCTCCTACCGTCCTATCTCTCTATTACCAATCATGGTCAAATTCCTTGAAATCCTCATTTTAAATCGCCTATATCCCATCCTAGATTCCAATCATATAATTCCTGATCACCAGTTTGGATTCCGAACATCCCACTCCACTATCCAGTAATGTCATCATGTGGTGGATGTAGTCTCGTCTTCTTTGGAGCACGGAATGTACTGCTCGGGAGTCTTTTTCGATGTAGAACAGGCTTTTGATCGAGTCTGGCACCCAGGACTGATACAAGATCCGTAAATTCCTACCTCCTACATACTTTCTCATCATTGCTTCTTTCCTCTTCGATAGATTATTCCAAGTAAACCACAATGGTTCCTGTTCATCCCTCTATTCTCAGTCCGCTGGTGTTCCTCAAGGTAGTATCCTTGGTCCCATCCTCTACACCGTCTATACAGCAGTCTATAAATCACTTTTACCCTTCGTCGTAAACCTACCGACTGCCCTACAGTTTCATTTAATAATGTTACTCTTACCCCTGTCGAACAGATCCTACCTTGGACTACATTTGGACAAACGATTAACCTGGAATCCTCACACGAGACTGAATAGACAGGAAACTGCACATCGATTACAGCACTTACCGGACAAACGGTCTAAACTTCCACTACATTACAAAAGACTGATCTACATGACTGTAATAAGGCCAATCTAGACATATGGGGTTGAGCTTTGGGGCTCCACTACACCTTCGAATTCCTCTCGTATTCAATCCTTACAATCCAAACTCTTTCGTAAAATCTTCAATGCTCCTTACTTTGTCACAAATAAAATCATACATAAAGACCTTAATGTTCCCTATGTAACCGATCTAGCCTGAACCCGATATCACTCCTTCTATAATAAGCTCTCTAACCACTCAAACCTACTAGTTTCTAACCCTGCATCCTCTTCCATTCCTGACAATCCTCCGAGGCGCCTGAAAAGAAGATGGCCACGATACCAGCTAATGTAAATTGTCATGCTACCTGTGGGTAGTTCCTCTACACGCTTGTAACACTCCATTTTAACTAAGACCATGTTTACTAAATGTATTATACAATATACGGTTGTAAATTTCAATAAAGTTATTAAAAAAAAAAAAAAAAAATTAGTATCGAGCTCAACAGTGATTGCGGTATAAACTACACAAAATATAATATAACTGAAGAAACGTTATGAAAGATGGAGGAGTTATGTGAAAACAGACTAATTTGAAAATAATCTATTTCTTTTTGCTTGTTGGAAGATAGTCCGGGTGGCGGTCAAAGTCAAGTTGATACCTTTTAACCGGTTGAAGTTGTTATAATTCACCCGCACTCTAATGTTCCAAAACTACTCTAAAATTGAATTTGGGATTCTCTTGCTTATTTCTAAGCATTATCATATTTTAATGTTGATATTACCTTTAAAAGAAATATTGGAAGAAGATAGTTCAGAGTGGTTAGATAGACCACATGGAGTAGATTGTAGGAAGATAGGCGGTCGATAAAGTTATCAAAATAGTAAAAGAAAACTATTTATTGTTAACCAACGTTTCGCCCCACTTCATCAGGGCTAAATGAAAAACAAGATCAAAAAATTGTGAGAACTGACAAAACATTACATATAAATATCCAGAGAAAATACGTAAAAAAAAAAAATAATTTTTTGTTTTATTTATAAAATATATAAAATAAATAATAATATTAATTTAAGGAATAATACATATAAGAGGACTAGAAATTAGGTACTAACAGATACAATCAGGTGTGATAAAATCCATTATTACGTTTACAAATAATTTATGTTTAGTAGAGAACGGTAGTGTTTTTGGTTTAGTTTAATCTTTAAAATTTATAAGTATATTTTTTTTAATTTGCATTACAATAATTTTTTTTTTCATGGGAGAAAAATTGTATCATTGTTAATTACAAGGGAAGAACAATTTGGGAAGTATTGCTTGGAAAATAAAGATTTTTTGTTTCTAAGTTTTTTATCCCTTTCCCATAAGTTAATTTTTTTTTCGCTATGTTCATTACTCTTTTATTGGATTGTATGTTACTTTTAGTGTATAAAGAAGTTGTTTGGGGGTATTTAGAGCACTAAAATTAAGTTTTTGTTACTAGTTAATTAATTTCACTGAAGAATTTTCCTCTTGATAACTTTTATAGCTTCATGACTATTTCAGCCTAACTTATAATATTCAGTTTGGTGCTTCAAGAATATGTATTTGGTTTGGTCGAATTGCTAAATCTCACGATAAGCATCGAATATATAGATATTTCATGTTTTATTGAAAATATCATGAACTTATAAAAGAACTGGGGATTGGTGTAATTTCCTAGCATGCCCATGAAAACTAAGGATTTGAGAAGGGCTATCAATTGGTTACGGAAGTTGTAGGGCAATTGGTTACGATTCGGTTGGCCCCAAAACAGGTCGCTGATCACATCATTTCGGTATGTGCCTCCGGCCCTCCCCCCCTCCCTTCGAGGATGTTCTTAAGTGAAAATCGATAAGTTGGAATTTAGTTTAAACCACCGTCGTCCCCTCCGGGAAGGGGGGAGAATCTGCACGGCCTCTGTAAGCGAAATTGGATGAACCCATTATATGCGGCGCATAATAAGCCCCCCCTCAGGCGCATTAGGATAGCGCAAGATCAGAAAATATTTTTTTTTGATTTTTCGAGGGTTCCTTAAGAAGAGGATAATACCGAAAAATATTTAGTATAATTACAAAAAATAATGATGCACTTTTATTACAAATCGCCTGCTGAGAATCGCCGTGGCCCAAGTCCTATTATCCACTATAAAGAGGAAACTGCTTTTAAAACGTTTACGAAACTATAAATCAAATCAAATTACAAAGGCTCCCCATGTGTCTGTTTGCTATATTGTCACTCATATTAATTGTAATTATTAAACAATTAATGCTTGAATAAAAAAAATTCAAATATATGTAAGGTTTGTATGAGAAGATAAGAAGGTCGGTGGAGTAATGATAAACGAAAATAAGATAAAGTTGTTTAGTTTGTACCGACGTTTCTGTAAAAATTCTGGACCATCATCAGGATTAAACCAGATAACAATCATAATATATAGAAAAAAATAGTCAACAAGGAATTAATAAGTTAATAAATGATACTATAAGAAGGTACAATATATAATTGCAAAGGTAACTAACATTGAACATATTAAAAAAAATTTTTTTTTTTAATATCATTATTGAAATTTACATCTGTACATTATAATACATTCAGTAAATTTGATCTTAGTTATAATGGAGTGATACAGATTTGTAGAGAAACTACCCATTAGTAGCATTCTTATTATCAGGCGCCTCGGAGGATTGTCAGTAATGGAAGTGGAAGCAAGGTTAGAAACTAGTGATTTTGGGTGGTTAGGGAGTTTATAATGGAAGGAATGATTTCTGGTTCGGTTACATGTGGAATATTAAGGTCTTTATGTATGATTTTATTTGTGACAAAGTAAGGAGCATTGAGAAAAAAAATAAAACAGAGCTCTTTATAAATTATTAAAAAAAATTTAAATAAACATAATGAGAAATATGCCAAACTAAACGACACATATAATAATGAGAAGCATTGAAATATATAAATTTAATTACCAAAATAAACAACTGAAATCTAAAGATATCGAAATCTAATGTGGTGTGTTGCGTATGGAATCCAATATCTAAAGGAATTTCCTAACACTGTAAAATATGATATTTTACATTACGTTACTGTGTAATTTATACAATTAACAGTAATAGATCGATTTCAATTTTATTTAGTGTGCAATATGTTTACTTATTAATAATAATTTTCAATCTTCCTATATTAGAAAATTAAAATTAAATTTGAATGAAAACTAAACGTTTGATTTTCAGATTTTTATATTTCGAAATACAGGAAAAAAAAATTTATTGTTATTGGAATTGAACATGTTATAATAATAAAAATATTTTATTGCTCAATTTTAATTGCATTCTCGAACCACTATGTAAATCTAACGCAGATATTTCTGGCTAGATTAAATTAAAAATAAATGCAAAGAGAGTTGGCCCTGGTTTATAATGGGCCAACGGGAGGTGATACAGGAATAATCCCGTGTTTGGGTAGAAAACGTGGGTCGTGGTGGGATTTGCGGTGCGTGGTGCGAGGAACCCTTGGGATTAGGGTAATTTGGAAATTATTTCCCTAGCCAGCCCTGCCCCGGGGGCTAAGCCCCCCCCCGATTTACCACCCCCATCTAATTGCAGACCTCCCCCCCTGATATCTGCCACCGTCCGGGCTTGTCTTTAAAATTACGCAATCAACATTAATTAAATTATCGCCTATATTATGAGTCAGTAAACGAACTGTAATTTATCTTTTGATTCCTATTATTATGTCATTCTTCAATTTTCACTCTGTTTGGTCGTCTCTTACTCCAATCATGTCTGTTGGTATAAAATACTACATAAAGTTCATTATCAATTTTTTTCATCTTCTGACCTTCTCTACTTTATAATTTTTTTAATCCTTTTCTGCCTTCAGACAAAAAATACTTAAATTCATATATTTTTTCCTTAGTTTTGGAAATAATTTCAATATTTAAAATTTGGAAGTTTTTTTCTCAATTAGTTTAGTTTACTCTTTATAACTGATTTTTACCTCATTTAAAGAGTTGATTTGAAACGTTGTACGATTAATTATTTAATGAAATATCCAAATCACTTTTTTTAACATAGAGAGTTTTTTTATTAATTTGTTTAACACTTTGATCATATCCTCTTACCCTGCCTTCAGATCGAAAATTAAAACACAGTAGCACTTAATTCATTTATTTTTTAAAAAATTAGGAAAATTTACAATTCCTAAAGATTTTCAATGCTGTAAAAAAAAAAATGAATAATGCACTATTTTGGTTAAATTTTCGACCTGATGGTAGGAGAGGAGGATAACAAAAATTAAAATAAATATTTTTTGTTTAGTTTATTGCGAAAATTATTTTATTAAATTAATTTAAATGGATTAAATAAAAAATACAATAGTAATATGTTGTAACACTGGCGTATTTTACAATGATTTAATTTTGGGTTACTTAGTGATTATTTTTATTTTATTAATATTATTTTTGTTACTTTTCATGAAAATAGTTTGATTTTTATCCTTTTGTTTCTATACATTTAGTGTGAGAATTTTTTCATTTACTTCTTTATTTTATTTTATATTATTTATTTATTTTTATTATTTTTTTGTTATTTTATTATTTATTTTGTATGAATGTGATCATTTATCACTATTACCTATTGCCTGACAATGATAGATTGTAATATTTATCTATAATTAAAGTTTTGAAATTAATAAAAGCTTTTGGGTTAAACATATATAACAATATTTATTTTTATTACCTTTATTGGAATTTACAACTGTACATAATTATACATTTAGTAAATTTGATGTTATTATGGTGGAGTACTACAGGCGTGCAGAGAAACTACCCATTGGTAGCCTTCTAATGAAGTTTTACATTAGCAGGTCTCGTGGTCATCTTCTTTTCAGGCGTCTCGGAGGATTGATATGACAATATCAATACAACAAACATTCGAAAATAATGAAACACATTTATAACGTATACTGACTAAAGATTGTATTTCCTGATCAGCACGTTCAAACAAACAAACTATTTATATATAAGTACATACGTTCATATATAAATAGATAATAGTTATATACGATTATATCTTAATAATTGATAACAAAAGTCAATCCAATTTATTAATCAATGTTTTTATTGGTCTAATGATCAGATTATATAGGCAAACATATCCAAACTGATTTATTAGCTTTTAATTATTCATAATACTCTTAAAGTGTAAACAATAGAGAATATCCAATTTTATTACAACTTCCTCCGGTTGGAATATCCAATATTAGCCAGTTTAGAATTACTAGGGACTATCATGTTTTAAACTAATTCTTAACTACTTTTTTTGTTATTGGAAATGAGTAAATTAATAATCTTCTTTTGAAATATAATTTGGTTAACTTACTACATTTTTAATATATTTTAGTAAATATTAGATAGTTCTAAATTTGTATATTAATTTCATATTATATATGTTACATTTTTTAATTTGAATTGAATTCATATTTTATATAATTTTTTATAATTTTTATATAATTTTTGAAAGGGATTTTATAATTACCAAGAATATCATGTTATAATACCAGAATATCTAATATCACAAAGACCGTAGAACGGTCAAATTGGTTTTAAAATATTCCTAAATATAAAGGCAACCAGATAGACAAAAAATATAGATGACTTTTTAACATGAATAATTATTATGTTCGATAAAATAATATCTATTAAAATTTGAAATAAGTTAGGAACTTTCTTCAAACCAAATATATTCGCTAAAGATGTGGACCTCATAAGTCCGAAAAAATAACAATAAGATTTTTATAAAAAAAAAAAAAAATAGTCGACACAACATTTTAAAGACATTTTATTCAACTATCAGTATAGGAAAATTAATCAGTTGACAAAAACATTTTAAAATAAATACGGTTTATTAAATAGATTGAGGGAAAAGTAAATAACAATTCATGCAAAATAAAAAGTTATCACAAGAATTAAAAGGTGTAGGAAAAGATAGAAAATGTTCAACGTATTCCGAAACGTCCTTTGTTCATCGCATCTCTATGGTTTTTGTTTAAGAAGTGTATGCAAAAAATAATGACTTTGAGAATTATTATGAAAGATTATAAAATGGTGAAAATGATTCAGTCGAAGATGTCATAATTCGTTTTCCCAGGTCGTTCATTAGTTTTAATGAAGAATATTAATAAGTAAGTTTCATATGATAATCCCAACTTTGCCTATGTGTCAGCATCACGTGTTGCGTAAAAGTTAAAAAGCAATATTATTAAGCTTAACTATGAATTTTTCTTTTTCTTCTAAGTAGTATATCCTAGGGCTTGATCTATGGTTGGAAGGAGAGGTAAGTAAGCCACCAGCTTTTTATACGTTATTCTCATTAGGTTGAAGTTGGTTCCAAGAAATCTGCAAACAAGTATTGTAACATTAACATTTTTTTAGAGATTATTTATTTTACACATATGTGAGATTCAAATAATGGTTTAGCTATATATATTTTTTTTCTGAACCCTTTAATCTGAAACAAAACAAGAGAAATAAGAACACATACATATAAATGTGCAACCTTCTGATGTTGCTTCTTGTACTGTAGCCATAGCTACATTTTAAGCAGATTATAGATAGGGTAGATCTAATGTGTTGAGGCAAACTTAACTAACTAAAAATTAATACTTGGAAACATAACCTATATATGGTGTGGCTCTCTTACACACGTATTATGTTTGGTCCTGCAACATGTGCTGTTGCCATTTTACTGGAGCTGAAGATGGTTTGAGTGTCCTTAATTATAGAAGTAGATCAACAACTTTTTCATTTCATATTTTTGGTTTGTCTAATGGGTATGCAAATTATATGATAGTAAGCATATAAAACTAAACACTCTGCATATCTCTGGAAATAATAATAACAAATCTCAGCCTTTATCCGTTGGTTAAAATCCGTAGAATTCTTTGGTTTAACTTTAAACAGATCTTCAATATTCACAAATTTTCTCCATATTTTAAAATAAAATTCAAAGTAAGCTCTCAAACTAATAAAACAATTGTGTAAAAATCAGTGTTTCGACAACAATTCACTCTCTCGCCCGTTTGGTGTCTAACATATTTAACAATGAATAGAAAACTGAAAGAATTAAAAATTTATCTTGGAGAATAATCAATAATTACCCTCGCTAAACAAAAATAACCACCCCACCATCTTTCAAGGCTTGCAACTTCAATACAACAACTTTATCTAACAAAAATCGTGAGATAAATACTTTATTTAGCAATTAATGCATCGGGTTGCTAGTAGTTTTAAAATTAGTAATTGTATTTGGTTATGTAATGTAGGTACAATGAGTGCTAATGATTTGTAAAGAGTTAAGCTCTATACTTGTAAGAAACAAAGCATGTTTTTCTGAGCTAACATGGTTCATGTGTATATGTTCTGGGTAGGTTTTTGGTCTAAATTTTCTTGCTGTAGTCAGTTAAATTTTTGGAAGATTCGTAAATGAAATAAAATTTTTATATTTTTTAACCTAATATTGTTTAATTGGAATGGAGGTGTATTTGTAATTATGAAAAATAATAATTTTGTTATTGCAAATACCGTTTTGTTGTTGTTGTCACAACAAACAAGAATAAACCGGTCGCTAAAGTATTGTATGACAATCTTTGAGATTGTGGCAGGTGTTCTGAACAAGAGATTCCCCTAACTATTCTATAATTTTATCCACATTCTGAACGAACGAGTTCACCCTTTTCTTGAAAGGTAATAGTGTCATATCGAGACAGATAACTGTAGAAGAGGAGTGCATCTGGGATCGCGGGGGGACAAAAACACAATAGACTGGATTCCAGCCGACTGAACAGGTAGATAAATGCCAGGGAGGTAGCTACAAGACAAGTACCCCTGCCTGGTATAGATTTTATTGGGAGGGGGCGCAGGTGTTCTGTCCGCTCAACCCCCTCCCTCCTCAGCCTTATAAAACTCCAATTTACAAACGATCTGACAATTAATAGCCCTCCTCCCCCCTTCCACTGTCTGTTCCCGCTAATTTATTACTTTAATAATAATTAGATAAGGCATAATTAAGGAATCTCGTTGCAGTTGGCTAAAATATCCTCCCGTTGTGAGGGCCCTTAATAACTTGTACTAAACAACAATATTTTCCTGTTTATTCTGGGGAAACCATTGTTAGCATTGATGAAAGCCGTGATACTATTAACAATAATTTGAGCACATTCCTGCCAACAATTGCATTCTTGTCTCATTTCAGAAATGAAAAGATAAATTAAACATTAAACCCCAGGTCCGCTCCATGTATGGACCCACAATCCTAAATTTAATTTGATAAATTTTGATCTTTATGTTTTGGTACCGTTAAAGAAAAAAGAAAAAAGGTTTTATCCCTATCTGATGGAAACAATAAAATACAAATTTGCTAGATTAGAAGGCAGTTAAAAGATACAAATATATTTCAACGATTACATTATCTTACATCTCAAATTCAAATTGGCCTAGAAATTCAGATTGTTTAATGTGGTATATTTTAACGTCATTTTCATACCATAAAAATTTCAAGTTTTATTTGAATAGGTCAATCAAGGATAATAGGTTAATTATCCTAGGTACTCAATTTGCGGAAAATCTTACATGCTTGAGCAAAATGGAGTTAATTTTCCGTTTCAGGACTCCAAAAAAACATAAAGATCAGCCAAAATTATCAAATTAAATTTTTAAAAAACCGTAGATACGTTCCCACGTTTTGTGTATAGTGGTGGTCTCGAGTTGGAGTTGTCTGTATATTTGTGATTTACAAAAAAAAAAAAAAAAATGTATATATATATATTTTCCAATAATTTATATTTTTCTGTTGCTCTTAAAATTCATATTTCAGAGCTCTTTCAGGTGGGAACAACGAATATAAAGTTTGTTCCTGCCATGAATACAACAGTTTAACAAAAGATAACGACTTCAATGTGCATTCGGGAAAGATCCTTTTCTCCTTTAATTATTCATAAAATTCTTTAATATTTTGTATTTATCTATTTTTTTTATTGCTAACAATGAAATTTTTTATTTATTTTTAAATAAAAACAATTAAGGTAGTTATTTTTATTGTTAGGTAGTTATTAAGTTCAAACTTTTTTGTACTCCGTATTGAAATATTTGGAGCATCTTGAAGTTTGATGCCTTTATTAGTTATTTTTTACTACTAACTAGGAAAAAAAACTTTAAGATTTACTTGAGTTTCCAAGAAGTTAGGAATATATAAAAAGGGGTAGCATTATTTCATTATTATGTTGTTCAAAATATGGATTGTGGAAAAAAATGACACGCGCGATTCAAAAACTTCAAAAACGCCTTTAAACAAGACATAGCTATAACAGATATAATTTATAGTGGTCTGAAAAGGAGCTGGATGAGAATCGTACTTCTTTAACGGCAAATTAAAATTTAAAAATGAATGAGGTAAAGCCAGAATACATTTGGTAATTTTCAAATCGTAGAGGCCAATAATAAAAAAAAAAAAAAAATTCTCTCTTAAAACATATACAAACAGATGAATAAACATAATCAAACTATGTGTGTGAAAAAAATAAATAAAATAATGATAAAATAATATAGTCTCTAGTCACATTTACACTCTTATATACAATATTTACATAATCGACCTGAGCCCACTCTATCCCCCAAGTGTGAGGGATAGAGCAGAGCTCAAAAGATCCAAGCGCAACCCTCTCGCCGCATCTACGCATGGTAGTGAGCCAGTGGATGCTGAGCAAGTGCGCTAAAATCGCAAACACTCAATTTGAGTAGAGAATCTGACCACTGCCAGAATTACAATTGTCCGTTTTTATTTACAATAAGTCTCTTGGCCACTACCGTTTCAACCTTCTAGGTGGGCTGTAGGGATGGGTAATTGGCCAATAATGAATGTCATTTATTCATGGCATGTATGTATTGAACAGTACAGAGAGATGAAAGAAAAATTCAAATGTCTTTTTCATTTTAAAGAATAATTTTAATAAAACTAAATTTTTTGTATTTTTTTTTCAAAAGTTTTAAAGTCCAGAATCAGTCAAGGTTTATATATTCACGTAACTACTGAAAAGAGACATGTTTGCCAAGTGATACATTTTTATTTGATTTGCATATTATAGTATTAGTATATTATTATAGTATTAGTTTAAAACTACCCTTGCCAAGTAATTGATTTATTTTTCATCAATGTCTATGACAATATCATGAGTTTTAGAAGAAGACAACCACAAATTTCACCAAACCGAGGTAGATTTACAGAAATGTTTTACTAATATAGCGGTACCACATTTTTCAGCTAGGGAAATATTTTAAATTACACCTGCATAACATTTTCGAAAGTATATAAGTTTATCATAATGGAAAACGTTCTTTCTATATTGTATAGGAGAAGAGAGAATACAGTTGTCACACACCTCAATGTAGGCAACCCTTGTTAGATGCAAGAGTTATAAAAAGGTTTATACTCTGGAACAAATACTCGCCACACTAAATCAAGAAAGCATCGTATCTATTTCTTAAATGAAAAATTATTTTCTGAGCATTACTTACAAAGAATAAAAAATAATTGTGATAACTGAAATATTGCAATAAATAAACACCAAGTCCAATAACATTAATGAGAAGATTGAAACATGAAAAGAATTTATGTAAAAATATACAAAAAGATTTTTGGTCCTAAATTGCTAATATATTTAACCTAACAAATATTGTTACTCTCGCGAGAAATTTACCATTTAAGTTATTGTTTATTTAGACGTTTTAAAAGTTATTACATCACGATTATGTCAGATAATAATAGTGAAATATAATAGAAAATAATTTGAAAAAACTTATTACTAAGTTTAACTCATACTAATGATGTAAACATTTTAGTCATGGTTTTTAATGGTGATTGGAACATATTCTTCTCGTTGTTTAGAAAATAAATATAGTTTTAGGCTTATAATAATAAGCCAACAACTATATTTCTATATGTCAAAAGAAGTTGTTAATAGCACGAGAGCCCGATGGAAGGTCAGTTCTTTCACTCATATGTTTTATTACTTATTATTATGAAAACCACGTATAATTACTATTCAGAATTAAGCCAAGTATAGTTAGTATGAATACAAAATTGTAACTGATTAATAATTTTTAAAACAAATTTTCATTTGGACCTCCGTATCATTGAAACTACCTACATCACGAAAATAGAATATCATTTCATGTAGATTGAATATGCTAAAATATGAGCCTTATTAGTAGTTATTTACGTTCAATAGTTACTGAGGTTTTTTTTTATAAGCAACATTTCTTGAAATATATTCAGAAAAACAGCAGTATTTAGTCAATTTATTGTGGGAAAATTTTATCTCAGGAACCATGAGACGTACAGATATATATTAGCACTCAAATTGAAGCTAATTTAATCTGCTATAAAGTAGTTTATCTTCAATAGGGTAGTAGGTTTTATGATAATTGCATATGAATATGAATTTTTCACTAACAAGTAGACATTATTTTATTTTAGCAAATATGAAGACTACAGCTCCGACGAAGATAAACGTCATGAACTGCTTTATAGAACATTAAACTAGCTTGACTTTGAGTGCTAATATACATCTATACGTCTTCTGGTTTATGAGATATAGATTTCCCACAATAAATTCACTAAATATTTATTTTTAAGAACATATTTCATAAAGTTTGACTTTTAAAAAACCATATCTCGGGGTCTACTGAACGTAAACAGTTTTGTTAAAGCTCATTTTTAGTAATTTACTCTACTTTGAATGATGTTCTAATTATTTTAATAGTGATATAGGTAGTTTTAACGATGTGGAGCTCCGAATGAATTTTATTTTTACTTTTTGAAATAGCTGCCATTTTGTATTGCCTCGTACTATAATTGGCAGACTCATCAGAAATAACTGAATTTTTTCTCCTCTTGGTTCTTGGACTGGGTGCCCTAAGCGAATGCCACTTATTACAAAAAAAAATTTGTTTTATTTATTTCATTATATTCAAACCCTCCAAGGATAATTTCTCTATTTTATTTTTAGATCGGTAATGTTAAGGGAGTCACGAAATATTTTTCAAGAAGTATTCCGTTACGAAAATATTTTTAGAACCTCTGGTTCTAGGGTTCCAAATATTCCTTAAATTCTAGAATTTATTTTTTTCCTTATAGTCATTCGTATCTTATAACCGAAGATATAAGTAAATAAAGTTATGCTGCAAACATAAGAATCTGTGAAAGGATTTAATTTAATGATTTTTGTATTCATATTTTGACTTGATAATTTAATTATTTTTTTTATCTTATTTATTTTTTATTATTCTTTAAATTTAATTTTTAGAAAAGAGATCTAAATGCAATGTACTATCAAGTAATACCTCTATCCCTTCATGTATTTATTAATTTAGCTGAATGTCATTATTTATTTTAACACTTTACGATTCAAGGGACTAATCTAACACAGGATATACTATAGAGCCCTACCAGACAGAACAGGTACAGAAATAGCTGCACTATTGTTTGTAAAGATTTATAGCTGACGAATGAAACATGTGTCACACTTTCAATCACTGGGAAATCCGTTCGTAGGTACCACAATATTTCATCATTCAACGTAGAATCAGCAGTATTAGCTATTCAAAACTTCCATTCCTTTGTAAGTTTTTGTAACCAAACCAAATTTTTATTAATCTGTCCACTACTTGTTTTATAACAAAAATTAACTTTCTAAAATAAATCTTATAATTAAAAAAAAAAGGGACGTAGCAAAATTTAAAAAAATACGAAAATATGATTGATATTCCTGACACTTTTTTTTTGTACATTTTATATATGTATGAAATATGAAATATTTATATTTATTCCCTTCAATTTATTTTATGATAATGTAGTTGTAGAGTGACTCTTCGCAAACAAATGAAGATTTGAAAAATGTCTCAAAAATAAATTTGAGCCGTTTTTATACTTTCAATGTTCTAGTTATTTTTGCATAAAACTTTTTTGGTACTATTGAAAACTACCATTTAACTTCCTTGGCAGCTCATATGAAAATTTATTGTCTTTTAATTTAAATATTATATATCTAAAAATATTGCACAATTTTAAGTTTTTTTATTGTACAATTTTTTGAATTTTACTTCCAACTCGTGTTTTTTCCTTTCTTGACACTATTACGTACGAAGTTTTATTACTAAAAAAAATTAGTTCAACGCTATTATGAATTATTTTTGCCGTATTGCGTATCGGTTTTTGTTTTCTTAAACATACAAAAATTGGTTTATAATATTTTTCTCAGAATTTTTTTAAAAATAAACTTAGCTCCTTTATTATTTTTTAGAATCATAAAATGGCTGATCATAAAATTCTCGATGGTTTAGCGTTACGTGAGTTAAATGAAAATATGAATTAAGAATCTAAAAAAAAGAAAAAAAAAATCTGATATAGCTATACCCACTAACGCTATTCCTAGAAATATTTACGTTTAAAAGATTTTATTCTTATGAAATATTTATGTTATAATAAATAAATTAATATGTGCTACAAATACTTAATTAATGAAATGTAAAGATAATGTATATGGTATAAGATACTTTCTGCATAAATCTCATTAAGATCAATTGGAACAAAAAATCATTAATTGTAATATCCAGTATTTTTAATAATAGTAATAAGACGATAGATATTATTTTAAAATTATAAATGGACAAACGACTGAAATGGAATCCTCATACAAGACTGAAAAGACAGGAAACTGCTCGTCGATTCCGACTATTACAACATTTACTGGACAAACGGTCCAAACTTCCAATCCATTACTAAAGACTGATCTACATGACTATTATAAGGCCTATTTCGACATATGGAGTTGAGCTATGGGGCTCCACTAAACCATCTAATTCCTCTTGAATCCAATCCTTACAGTTCGAAATCCATCGTAAAATCCTTAATGTTCCTTACTTTGTCACAAATCAAATCATCCATCAGGACCTCAATGTCCCCTATGTTGCCGATTTGGCCAGAACCAGATACCAATCCTTCCATAATAAACTTCCCAACCACCCAAACCAACTCTTTTCTAACCTGGCTTCTCCTTCACTACCTAATAATCCTCTTAGACGTCTGAAAAGAAGATGGCCTCAAGATCTTATTCTTTAGAAATGTTTTTGGAGTTCTATCAATGGATAGATTCTCCACATGTTTTTATCATGTCATAATATCACTTACAGCAAATTTACTTGATGTGTATATATGTATACAGTTGTAAATATCAATAAATAAAATATTAAAAAAAATATAATAATAATAATCTTGAGCCTAAGTTACTTATTTATATCTATACAATACAAGTTATTATCATTAATAAATCTATTTTCAATGAAAGTATCTTATATACGGATTTGTTAGGGGTTAGTAACATATAGATTACTCATATCATAATTTCTAGTTCTACTCTCAGTAATCATCGTTTTTTATTCCGGTAACTACTTTTTCTTTTCTTTTTCATTTTCGATCATCTTCAATGATAAAACAATAAAAAAAAAAAAAAATCTTGATTACAAAATATTTTGTCGAAAGACTTTCAAAGTGTGATCAAACGGAGATATTGGGAAGAGGTTGGAGGACCAAGCTGTTTGTTCTGGTCCCATGAATCTTGTGCTCTAGAAATCTCTATCCCACACATCACAAGATCTGTCACTGGGCAAAGTTTCAATCCACCCCTTCACTTTCGATCAACATTTTTTTTTTGTGTTGTAGTTGTAAAATATGCAGAGTAGTTACTAAATATTGAAAAAATAAATTTAATAAAATTAAACGAATTATAACTATAGATTTATAATTAATGATTACTTTAGGTTATATTTTCATAACAATTAAATGATCGTTTTATTTATATTGCATTATTCAAATCGGATATGACTTTTGGGATTATAATTACGCAATGATATGCACTGATACACAGCAAGTATTAAATTAAACAAACATAATACTGTTTTTTTTTTTTACCCTCACATTTATAATTGCTGAATGACGAGTTTAAATACCGATATTAAAATCTCTTTCTGTTCTATCTGTACTGCATAGATGCTTAAACAGAATTTTCATATTGTAATAGGAGAGTAGAAGCTTACAGGAGATCACTCTATCTGATCAACACTGCCAGGATTGTTATGCTACTTTCTTATATGAACTCACACCTGGCCATTTCTGACATACTGTTGGTGGTTATCTACAAGTTACTGTCCTGTTTTGAGGTGGGAGAGCCGAGTTTTTATTTCAGTCATAGAAAAAAAGTCCCTTTTCCCGGCCGCGGATTCGAACGGCCTTGTTGAGCTACTACTCTGTGCTAGGAGCTTCTAATCTCCTACCCTCCTATTACAATATACAATAGTTTCAACTAGAATCAACCAGCGTTGCCCCCAGCAAACTACTTCCAATTCAACTTGCGTCAGGAAAATAATTTTGGTCCCGTATATATATTTTTTTGGGAGGGGGTGATGTAGTAGAATGTCATCAGAGAAATTTAACTTTAAAAATGTAAATGGCCAAAAACTGAAAACTGCTCACCATAATCGAGGCATTCCTTGAATGAGACCTATAGACCATGTAGCGTATTTTTAATGGATATTTCATTTTTAGCAATTGTGTCTTCTCAGCTAATTTGTAATCCTTATATTATGATGAAGGATTTTAACGGGAATTTGAATTCTAAAACGATTTTGGTTTATAGGTTTTTTTTTTTCAATTTACAATTTGCTATTTCTTGCGATTTAGTCTTTCAAGGAGTATCGGATCGAAAAAAAAGACATTTCATTTTTATCTGAATCCTTATAGATGATCCCATCCTATTGTGAATTCAAGAGAACTGAATAAGGTTCGAAAATTACACAAAAATTTAAAAAGATAAATCGTATGTTTGTTTTTTTTTGTGACCGATATAAAATCATTCTTGAACATACAACATTAATGGAGGGAAGAATGGAGAATGAACACGCATACTGGAAAACGTTTGACCAATTGAAGATTATTTAAATATCCAATACTTAAAGGAAACCCAAATATAAAACAATCCGTTTGTTCGCTCTTCCAAACCTACCCAATATTTACCCTATTAAGGATTTGTAGAATGCGGATGTTTAAATTCTCCAGATCGGAAATATAACAGGAGAAGGCCGAGCTAAAACTGGAGCCTAAACTTGATTAATATCCGGAGAAGAGAAAGTAAACAGTCTAGGAGCATTTTAATGAGTAAGTTACGTGTGCCCCTAACAGATCGGCTTAGGGGGGGGCAGCCGAATTATTTACAGCTACAATCCTCTTCCAGTCCAATCATCCTCCGAGTTGGCTAATCCTCTTCCAGTCTTTTTACCTGTCTTCTCCCTTAAAACGTTGCCAGGTCCTGTCTAGATAATTTAAAAGGTTGTCATCACTCAACCCACTCACATCCTCTTGTGAAGTATCTGTTAGATGCAGTGGTTAGAACAAGTACTGGTAAAAAAAAAGAAAAACTTAAAGAAAGTAGTCTTCATAGTCCAATGAAAAAAATATACTTCATTATTTAATCATATACTACTTACCAGGAAACCCAATCATTATCTAGTCTATCTAAAAATGTTTTGTTTATACATATAGATTGATCTTGTGAATGAAAAGCACTTTTCCTTGTTGTATTTATTTTATTTTATATCATTACATCCAATAACAACGTTTCGGGTTTGTCACCCCACCATAAGGTATCTGATTAAGTATATCTTTTAAAATTACATTTTATGTTCTCCTTATTATATAACATTGTCTTAAAATATTAACAATAAACATATTGTTGTCAATAATATAAATATTAATAATTAAAATTCCGACATGATTATAAATAAGGAGATCTGAAATACCATCCTGAAACCAGGTTATCTTTAAATAACCTTGTTATTGGATGTAATGGAATTAAATATAAAAATTAAAACAAGTAACACCACTTTTCATTTACAAGAACTAATTACATCAATGAAACTCATCCAATAGAACATATACCTTTAAGAATATGTTTTTTATATTTTGTAATATTACATTCTGTCATATTTTTAAACAATGGTAATATGGATTGAGCTCATTTACATTTACAAATATATAAATAAAATAAGAAATACAAAAAATAAATAAATAGTAATAATAAATAAATACAAAACAAATATATAAGAGAATAATATCTTAAATAGAATCATTCCTATTTACATTCAGCCCGAGGAACTCCGAACCGCACTATTCCCCCACTAGTGAAGGAAATGAAAGAAGTCCTGAAGATCCCGGCGCTTCCCTCTCTACCGCGTCACTGATATTAAAAGCAAACTAGTAGAAGATCAGTGAGGGAGCTAGCCATCTAAAAATTAAAGAAGTTATATCTTATTAAACTTTAAATTCACTATTAGATTTGCATTATCTACAGTTATATTAACATATAAGGCAATCCTTCCCGGTCGGACCCGCCCCACTAAGCCCGCAGAGAGCGACGGTTCTTTATCAATTTTGAAGTATTTGCTCAAAACATAAAGGTTTAATGTTTAAGGCAGTTAAATATTTAAAAGCACCTGAAATGCATTACAATCATTATGTGATTTGAAAAAATATAATTATTTGTTCATTTTTATGTAATTACTTTATGTTTTATATAATCCTTTTAAGAGATTTGTCGTGATTATTAAATTTTGTCATATCTATAGTTCTGAAGTTGATTTTGTAATATAATGTTAAACAGACTTATTTATTTATTTCTAACGTTGTGACACATAGACCATTATCAAGGAAACCTTAATTTGATGTACCTAAGTTTTAAATTTCCAATTAATTTTGCCTCATTCGATCATGTTGAATGACGAAAATTGGTCATTTCGCTAACAATTATAAATAGACAAATGACGGAAATTCGTCATTTTTACATTACAGAAAATAATTGATTTTTGTTCTTTTTACTAAGTAATTCTAATTAAATTATAATTTTTACCAAACAGAGGTAATTCCAATAAGAAACTGATTTCAGTTTCAGTTGTGTCACAGAACAGGGCAAAGTTATACATTTTCAAAGTTTATGCGCTCTGGTATTCGAATATTTATTTTAGTTGTATTATTATTAATTTTCTAAAATAATGAAATATTTATAAAATGGATAATGAAAAATAAATATCTACCGACAATTTATCTGATTGTGAGTGTAGTAACCTTCACAACATTCTCATTCATACTGGGACCCATTGTTCATAGGTTTGTCAACTATTGTTAAATAGTTTTAGATGAATGGGTAAATGAAACATGCCGACGTATGTTCATGTAATTAAGTGTTAGTATTTTTCATATATTTACGTTGCTTTATTTTAACTCTCGTTTAATCCAATTCTTTCTTCCTCACTCACGTTATGTTATGTTCACTATATACAATTATTGTAAATGGAATTACGTACTCCTTTTAGGTCATATAATTTTATGTTTACTTCTATAATAATTATATTTTTTACTTACATATTTAAAATTTTTAAGATTTACATAAATATATACTATTTTATAATTCTTTCCTATTTTCATAATTTGTCTTCCAATACTACTTTGGTACCTATATTGTCTGCTATTATATTTTTTTTTAATTTACAAGTTATTGTTTACGTCTTTTTAACCACTATTGTTGTTTATTGTTTGTTATCTTCTTTTTTTTTCCTTAGCCCTGATAAAGGAATAAAAATCTAGCCAAAATGTCGACCATAATAAAATAAGTTATTTGTTATTTATGTTCTTCCTCCTGACCGCACCTTATCTATCTTTTCCTTATTCATGGAATTTATTTTTATTTTTATGGCTCTGGTTCCTTAGAGAAGGCTAAATATAATCCCCAAACATCGGTTTAAATTAATGAATTGTTTCTTATTATTTCATCTATCTTTTTGACTGCCACACTGATCAGTATCGGTTTATCCCATCAAATATTGGGCTAAGACCAAGTGATATGTTTGGAATTAATTAATTAATATATGTGGGCTATCTAGGAAGGGATGAGGGCGAGGGCAGATTGACGGGCTGAATTATTGAAGGTTTTATCAGAGAGAGGACAGAGCTATCCTCGCAGTTGACTGATTCCCTACTAAGCCCTCCTATCTCCGAGCAGCCAGGCGTCGCTCCCTATCTCCTCCCGATATTTCCCCCGCTCTAATTTCTCTCCGCGCCCTCTCTTTCCATCCGGACGAATAAAAGTTTAACGATCCCTGTCCGATTCCGAGGTGCAAGCTGCAACGGCATAGATAGCCAACGAAGGAAACGGAGGAAGGTGTGCAGTTGGTGTCTTGTAACACGGATTGGTAATTGTTTACAATGATACAGATTCATGGTGAATCATGTGGGTCGATGGTAACATTGATGATAACCTATTTAGTGACTCGTTCATCCTCTAAGCTATTGGTTGTCAACAATTTTTTTTTTCAGATACATCCTAATAATGGCAAGGACCCTATTCTAAAAATCGTAAAATCTATTTTCGCTCTTAAATGGTCCGGCTTCTGACTGTTTCATAAGCATGAGCATGTATTAGAAAGGTTTTTTCTTGAAATTTTTAAATTTAGCAAAAAATATTTCTTAGATCATAACAACAGTATTTTACTACACAGTGTCTTCAAACCTGAAGCCAAATTAGAATGCGTGTTATAATAACAGATCTTCCTTTCCATCTTGAATTCTGTGAATACAATTGTAACTTTTTTTATGCATCTTTAAGACAATAATTCCATTTCATAAAAAATTGCGGTTGTCATTAGTCGTTTTAGAACTATGAAGTAGTGAATGAAATTCGCTACAATTAAACTACATTATAGCAGTACTGATCTTAAATTATTCTCAGTAAAAATTTCATGAAACCCAGATTAAGGGTAAATTTAATTATGGCCGAATACAGGACCAATGGAAGGGAGATATAACACCATTTTTGTTGCTTTTTTACGTAAAATGGGAATGATCATTTATAATTTTGAAGAAATGTTTATGCCCTACCTTCGGTCATGTTAAATTTGGAAGCAGAGTTGCGTTCTTTAAGAGTTTCTTTATTGTGAATAATTCTCAAAGTTAATTTTACCTTTAATGCACTTAGTTCATTTTTTCTCTTCCTTTTCTGTATCTTATTGAAAATGTTGCAGTCTTAAAAAATGCATGAGATTGGCTACTTTAGTTCTGCCTTTATAATCTGTTGCAGCAATATTCATTTATAAGCAATATAAAATATGAATCTTTTTTAATTAAAATTACTCAAAAAAAGGTTACTAACTCTCTCATTTTTATGAAATCAATTATTTTCAGCATTTTTAGTGCTTATTACGTCTTACTCTCCGTATAGTACAAGAGCCGGGGTGAAAAAGGCAGTTATTTCACTCCAATGTTTAATTATTTTAATGAAAACTTTGTACAATTACCAGTCAAAATTGATGAGTCTGCCAATATAGGTAGAGGGAATACAAAATGGCGACAATTTTTCTTTTGGAGCTCTATATCTTTACAATTATCAAAAACACTAGAAAACCTAAACGAACATTATTTAAAGTAGAGTAAATTTTCTAATATATGAGACCTAATATCGCCATTTACGTTCAATAGTTCCCGAGATATATCTTTTTAAAAAGCAACCTTTTTATAAAAAATGCACTGAAAAATCTGTAGTTCTGATATTTCCTTAGATATTGTTTTTCATACATCCAAAAAGTCTGTCCAAACAACTAGAAATAAATATTTTGTAAATTTATGTTGTCAAAAACAACTTCGCTTACGAAGATAAGCTTTATAAACGATTCTATAGGTAATTAATTTAGCTTTAATTTGAGCGTTAACAGACGTTTGTACGTCGAATAATTTTTGAGATATATGTTTTCGTAAATAAAATATTTTGCCCAGGCCATTAAAAATCAACGTTTTGTGCATTTATTTTGTTCAATATGATAAAAACTATTATTCCTACGTGTGATAACTAACGTAAAAACTATGTAAACGTGTTAAATTTATAGTAAATTAAATTAGCTTTAATTTGAGTGTTAAGAAACCTTTGTAAATCGAAAGTTTTTTGAGATTTTGATTTCTCAAAATAAATCCACGAACTACTGATTGCTCAATGCATCTTTTATGAAATGTTGCTTTTTAAAGAGCTATATCTTGGGAACTATCGAACGTAAATATTTCTATTAGGGCTCACATTTTAGCATATTTACTCTAATTTAAACGATTGTTTATTAAGTCTTTTAGTGTTTTTGATAATTTTAAAGATATTGAGCTCCGAAAGAAAAATATATTTTTTTTTAACCGTAAAAATTTAAATATAAGGTCAGTGTTGCGGTCAAAAAAAGAACGGATAGTCTAAAACTATTTTAATGTCCGACGTTTCGCCCCACTTTGCAGGGCTTCATCGGGGCAGTTCAAAGCGAAAGGTTGAACAGCAACCTGTTCAATCGCAGTAATCCGCTAACCCAACCAACATAAATTAGGTGACGCCGACTTCATTTATACTGACGGCTCTAAAAATTATTCAGGTGTTGGAGCCTCGATTGTGTGCAATGATCATCAGTACCTATTCTCTTTATCACAGATATATAGGAGCTATACAGCTGAAATGGTTGCAATAAACAAAAGTTTAAATGTTTTTCATCCAACAAAACAAAAATTGGTCATCTGTACAGACTCTTTGTCTGTCCTACTTAGCTTAAGTAATATTTTTTCAACTAACCCGCTAAATCAAACTATATATTACTCATAACAGTCTGCCATCAGAAACGGTATTTCAGTGTTCTTCGCTTGGGTCCCTGGACACTGCGGAATAGCGGGCAACGAACTGGCCGATAGAGCAGCAAAAGTGGCAATTGCTGAAGGAATACCATATCGCGAAGTGTCTGTTAGTGATTTCATTGCTCTCATTAAGCACAAGATTAAATTGAAAAGAGAGAAATGTGGAAAATGTTTCCAATAACAAATTGAGGGAAATTAGAAGGGACGTCTCCCCTTGGATATCATCAACTAGAGATGTGCGCAAAGAGGAGGTGATTTTGACGCGCCTTCGAATAGGTCACACGCGCCTGACCCACGGTTACCTTATGGCCCGCGATCCTCCACCATTATGCCAAACTTGCGGAACAGAAC